>NC_086447.1:572365287-572595287 GCF_028390025.1 Pseudophryne corroboree
CGACAACTTGAGTAAAAGTCAATGATATTTATTTATGACAAACTCCATGCATCACAGTAGCAGTAAAAAGTGACATAAAAATCAGCAGAGAAATAATAATACAGTTCCTGGGTACTACAGGGTGGCAGGGGCCACAGGGCTCTGGTGGTTTGAGACAGTTCTTATTATCTGCAAGTTGGAAAGTCCTTACCAGGCTCAACTGTAGCAATGAGGAAAGCCCAGGGTCGTACCAGCTGGTGTTCCAGGGAAAGCTGGACTGCTGTAGATAAAATGCTGCTGTGGGTACTGGATAGAACCAGACAGGTGTTGGCACGGAGTGGATACTGGCTGGAACCAGTTAAATAATAAATAAAGCTTGAGCGCAATGCAATGTAGATGAAATGTAGAATTTGAGAGCGGAGAAATAATAATACCGGTGGAGAGTGGTAAACTGCAGAAAGGACACCGGCCCTTTAAGAGAAGCTGTACACTGCTGGAAGCTGAGCTGGAAGCAGGTGATGTTATAGCTGGAAACAGGTGAGTCCAGAATGGATCGGAGAGTCAGGCTACACCGCAGATGGAATGCTGGTGCGGGTCTCTATAGCAGAAGTCTGGAGACAGGAGCTGGAACCTGGAAGACATTCACAGAAGAGAGACAAACTGGAACTAGGTTTGACAACCAAAGCACTGACGCCTTCCTTGCTCAGGCACAACCTATTTATACCTGCAGCAAGGAAGGCATTGGCTAGGCAATTATGCAAATTAATAATACTGACAACGGATTGGTAGGAATGATCAGCTGACAGAATCCAAGATGGCTGCGCCCATGCAGACACTTGGAGGGAAGCTTGGATTGTAATCCATGTGGTCCGGAAAACAGTAATGGCGGCGCCGGCCACCGGAGACAGGAGACGCCAGGCTGACAGATGCACATCCGACCACGCGGACACAGCGGAGGCCGCGGCTGACGTAATCGCCACTCTGAATGCAGAAGCTCAGGGATGGCGGCGGAGGCCGCGGGAGACGCCATGCCAGATGTACAAGGCGTTACTGTGACTGCGTCCAGAGAGAAAGGAGAGGATGCGGGAAAGTGCACATCAGGATAACAGATGGGATCCGGTCCTGGAGCGCTGAGCCAGCCTTAGGAGGCATCTGATAGGTAAGAAATGGCGTCCAGATACCCGGATCGTGACAGCACCCCCCCCTTTAGGAGTGGCCCCAGGACACTTCTTTGGCTTTTGAGGAAACTTGGAATGGAATCTCCGGACCAAGGCAGGAGCATGGACATCAGAAGCATTGGTCCATGAACGTTCCTCAGGGCCATAACCCTTCCAGTCAATAAGATACTGAAGTTGACCGTAACGGTGACATGAGTCCAGGATCTTGGCTACTTCATACTCAACGCCTCGTTGAGTTTGGACTTTCGGAGTTGGAGGAAGTGAGGAATGAAACCGATTCAAGATTAGCGGTTTCAACAGGGAAACATGGAATGTCCTGGGTATCTTTAAGAAGGGAGGCAACTGGAGTCTGTAAGCAACAGGATTGATGACTTGATCAATTTTAAAAGGACCGATGTAGCGAGGTGCAAACTTCATACTGGGAACTCTTAACCTTAAATTCTTCGTGGATAACTATACCCGATCACCCACCTTGAGAGCAGGAACTGCTCGACGCTTCTTATCTGCAAACTTCTTGTACCTGAACGATGCCTTGAGCAGAGCTGATCGTACGCTCTTCCAGATATTGGCAAACTGATGCAAGGTGATATCCACTGCGGGAACAGAAGTTGCTGGAAGCGGTTGGAACTCAGGGACTTTAGGGTGGAATCCAAAGTTGGTGAAGAATGGTGTTGAAGAAGATGAAGAATGATACTGGTTGTTATGACAGAACTCGGCCCAGGGAAGTAATTGAACCCAGTCATCTTGAGAGGAGGACACATAGATGCGGAGGAAGGCCTCCAAGTCCTGATTCACCCTCTCAGTTTGACCATTGGTCTGAGGATGGTAAGCCGTGGAAAACTTTAGCTTGACTTGGAGGGCTTGACATAAACTTCGCCAGAATTTGGCTGTGAATTGAACTCCTCGATCTGAGATAATTTCTTCTGGAAGACCGTGAAGTCGAAAGATCTCTTGTATGAATACTTGAGCCAACTTGGAAGCTGACGGAAGACCGGTGAGAGGAATGAAGTGTGCCATCTTGGTGAACCGGTCAACTACCACCCAGATGGTATTAAACTTGTTGCACATGGGCAAATCAGTAATAAAATCCATCGACAAATGGGTCCATGGTCGACGGGGAACAGATAGTGGAACCAGTTGCCCCGCAGGCGACTGGCGGGATACTTTATGTTGAGCGCACTTTGGGCAAGATGCAATAAACTCCAAAACGTCCTTTTCCAGAGTTGGCCACCAATAGGACCTAGAGATAAACTCCAGGGTTTTTTGGATACCTGTATGTCCGGCAAAGCGGGAAGCATGGGCCCAATGCATGAGCTTCTTCCTTAGTGTCGGCTTCACAAAACTTTTCCCTGATGGGGGCGTAGAGTCCATCCCTACCGTGGAGAATGCCAACGGACTTATAATAGGATGCTTGTCTGAAGACTCTGACTCATTTTCTTGCTCCCATGAGCGGGAAAGGGCATCGGCCTTGCGATTCTGAGAGCCCGGACAGAACTGGAGTTTAAAGTCGAACCTGGAAAAGAAAAGTGCCCATCTGGCCTGACGAGGGTTGAGACAATGTGCGCCTTTCAAATATAGAAGGTTCTTGTGGTCTGTAAGGATGGTGATTGAATGAGAAGCTCCCTCCAACAGATATCTCCACTCCTCTAGAGCGAGCTTGATGGCTAGCAACTCCTGGTCGCCAATGGCACAGTTGCGCTCCGCTGGGGAGAACTTCCGTGAGAAGAAACTGCAAGGATGTAAATGGCCATCTTTAGCCCTCTGAGATAACACCGCTCCTACTCCAACGGAGGAGGCATCCACCTCTAGGATGAAAGGAGAGTCGATGTCAGGCTGTTTCAGGACAGGCGCAGAGATGAACCTCTGTTTTAAAAGATGAAAAGCTTGCATGGCTTCTTCAGACCACTTGGACGGGTTAGCACCCTTCTTGGTGAAAGCAGTAATAGGCGCCACAATGGTGGAAAAGTCTCGTATAAACTTTCGGTAATAATTGGCGAACCCCAAGAACCTCTGGACCCCTTTGAGGGTTAAGGGTACCGGCCAATTCTGGATTGCTTGTAGTTTCTCAGGATCCATCACTAGTCCGGAACCGGACACAATGTACCCTAGAAACGGAATGGACTTGACTTCAAAGACGCATTTCTCTAATTTGCAATAGAGATGATTGACACGGAGACGGGACAGAACCTCCTTTACCCAAAAACGATGTTCCTCTAAATTGTTGGCAAAAATGAGGATATCATCTAGATAGACCACGACATGACGGTATAGAATGTCTCTGAAGATCTCAATGACGAAATGCTGGAAGACAGCTGGAGCATTGCTCAATCCGAAGGGCATGACGAGGTACTCATAATGTCCGTCACGGGTGTTAAATGCGGTCTTCCACTCGTCACCCTCACGGATCCGGATGAGATTGTATGCACCTCTCAAGTCCAGCTTTGTAAAGATGGTAGCTCCGCTAACTCTGTCAAAGAGCTCAGTAATCAGGGGTAAAGGATAGCGGTTCTTGATGGTAATGTCGTTCAAACCTCTGTAGTCGATGCACGGCCGCAGACCACCATCTTTCTTTTTTACAAAAAAGAAGCCTGCGCCGGCTGGAGAAGAAGAAGGTCGAATGAACCCCTTTGCTAGGTTCTCTTTAATGTATTCCTCCATAGAATGCGTCTCGGGCAGAGACAACGGATAAGTTCGGCCTCGAGGTGGAACCTTCCCTGGAACGAGATCAATCGGGCAGTCCCATTCTCTATGAGGAGGAAGGATATCAGCAGAAGCTTTACTGAACACATCCGTGAAATCTTGATATGGAGGAGGTGGAACATCAGACGACCTGGGGGAGGAAGAACAGACAGGCAACACTTTAAACAAACATGTCTCTGCACAGGAGGGACCCCATGCCAGGATTTGCGTAGTCGTCCAATCAATTGTAGGATTGTGAAGACGGAGCCATGGAAGGCCCAGGACCACAGGATGTGTGGCTCTTGGAATCACTAAAAGTGAAATAAGTTCGGAATGAAGAACTCCCACTCTCAGACGAACTGGTAGAGTCCTTAAAGCAATAACTGTATCAAAAATTTTACTGCCATCCACGGCAGTTAAGGAAAAGGAGGAAGGAAGTCTCTCGGTGGGTAGGGACCACCGTTTAACATAGGCTTCGGTAATAAAGTTCCCAGCTGCTCCGGAATCCAGGAGGGCAATGACGTTCTGATAACGTTGAGCAACTTGAAGCGAGACTGGGAGATTACAATCTTGAGGAGATGGAGAGGAGATCATTACTCCTAGCCGGCCCTCTCCTGGGCGAGCTAGGGTTTGGAGTTTTCCCGGACGTTCGGGACAGGCATGAATAGTGTGAGACGGGGCTGCACAATACAGACAGAGAGACTCAGAGAGACGTCTTCGGCGCTCAGCAGGAGTTAAACGGGAACGGCCAATTTGCATGGGTTCATCTTTAGTTGGTGACAGTTGGCGAGGAGGAGGAGCAGAAGATTTTGGAGCAGATGATCTTCCACGCTCAGTTGCTCTCTCTCTGAAACGTAAGTCAACTTTTGTACAAAGTGAGATTAGCTCATCTAACTTGGAGGGTAAGTCTCTGGTAGCTAACTCATCTTTAATACGCTCGGATAAACCATGCCAGAATGCAGCATACAGGGCCTCGTCGTTCCATGCCAGTTCAGATGCCAGGATCTGGAACTGTATAAGATATTGTCCTACAGTATGTGATCCCTGGCGTAAACGGAGAATCTCAGACGAAGCTGAAGTTACCCGGCCTGGCTCGTCGAAGATGCGCCTGAATGTTGACACGAATGCAGTGTAAGAAGATAGCAGGGTGTCGGACCTCTCCCATAACGGTGATGCCCAGTCAAGGGCTGAGCCACTGAGAAGTGAGATGATGTAGGCAATTTTTGTACGGTCACTGGGAAAATTGCCAGGTTGTAGCTCAAACTGAATCTCACACTGGTTGAGAAATCCCCTGCAGAATCTTGGAGATCCGTCAAATTTTGCTGGCGTTGGAAGATGAAGACGTGGAGCAGAAACGGGTAAGGTGGGTGGGGTTATAGTTGGAGTCACTGTGGTTGACGCCCCAGATGCGCCTGATCCACGGAGAGTTGTCTGAATCCCATCCAGCCGAGTAGAGAAATCCTGGAGACAGCGGATGATGTGGCCCTGTGCAGCCTCCTGATGTTCAAGTCGGGCTGCCAGTTCTTGCATCGGCCTGGCCGCTTGATCCTGGTCTCCGGCTGGATTCATTTGGTCAGTGCTTACTGTCACAACTGAGGGCCTGAGCTGACGGAAGGCAGCCTCAGTTGTAGGGGCTGAGATGTACTGGAACCTGGGAGGTTGTATCAGACCCCTGGACATGTAAGTAACATGAAGAGAAACCGCCCGAAGGCGTGACCACGACAGCTTGAGTAAAAGTCAATGATATTTATTTATGACAAACTCCATGCATCACAGTAGCAGTAAAAAGTAACATAAAAATCAGCAGAGAAATAATAATACAGTTCCTGGGTACTACAGGGTGGCAGGGGCCACAGGGCTCTGGTGGTATGAGACAGTTCTTATTATCTGCAAGTTGGAAAGTCCTTACCAGGCTCAACTGTAGCAATGAGGAAAGCCCAGGGTCGTACCAGCTGGTGTTCCAGGGAAAGCTGGACTGCTGTAGATAAAATGCTGCTGTGGGTACTGGATAGAACCAGACAGGTGTTGGCACGGAGTGGATACTGGCTGGAACCAGTTAAATAATAAATAAAGCTTGAGAGCAATGCAATGTAGATGAAATGTAGAATTTGAGAGCGGAGAAATAATAATACCGGTGGAGAGTGGTAAACTGCAGAAAGGACACCGGCCCTTTAAGAGAAGCTGTACACTGCTGGAAGCTGAGCTGGAAGCAGGTGATGTTATAGCTGGAAACAGGTGAGTCTAGAATGGATCGGAGAGTCAGGCTACACCGCAGATGGAATGCTGGTGCGGGTCTCTATAGCAGAAGTCTGGAGACAGGAGCTGGAACCTGGAAGACATTCACAGAAGAGAGACAAACTGGAACTAGGTTTGACAACCAAAGCACTGACGCCTTCCTTGCTCAGGCACAACCTATTTATACCTGCAGCAAGGAAGGCATTGGCTAGGCAATTATGCAAATTAATAATACTGACAACGGATTGGTAGGAATGATCAGCTGACAGAATCCAAGATGGCTGCGCCCATGCAGACACTTGGAGGGAAGCTTGGATTGTAATCCATGCGGTCCGGAAAACAGTAATGGCGGCGCCGGCCACCGGAGACAGGAGACGCCAGGCTGACAGATGCACATCCGACCACGCGGACACAGCGGAGGCCGCGGCTGACGTAATCGCCACTCTGAATGCAGAAGCTCAGGGACGGCGGCGGAGGCCGCTGGAGACGCCATGCCAGATGTACAAGGCATTACTGTGACTGCGTCCAGAGAGACAGGAGAGGATGCGGGAATGTGCACATCAGGATAACAGATGGGATCCGGTCCTGGAGCGCTGAGCCAGCCTTAGGAGGCATCTGATAGGTAAGAAATGGCGTCCAGATACCCGGATCGTGACAGTCTGTCTGTATGGGGTTACCGGCTGCTGATTTAGCAGCTTCGTCTGCTCGGCTGTTACCAAGTGATACTGGTCTTGGCTATACGTGTGAGCTTTACACTTGATAAAAGCCACTCTGTCGGGTTCCTGTATCGCTGTTAGAAGTCTTTTGATGTGGGCTGCATGCGCTACGGGTGTGCCAGCTGCCGTCATGAAATTTCTGAGGCGCCATAGGGCTCCGAAATCATGGACTACTCCGAATGCGTACCTAGAATCTGTGTAGATATTGGCTGACTTGCCCTTAGCCAATTCACATGCTCTGGTTAGGGCAACCTGTGCTGAGTGTGGTGGGCCTAGCGGTTCTGCTTCTATGGTACCTTGGTCATCTACGACTGCGTATCCAGTACACAAGTCTCCCGAGTCCGTCTGTCTGTGACAACTACCGTCAGTGTAGAAAGTAAAATCTACATCTTCCAGTGGGTTGTCACTGATGTCAGGCCTTGCCGTGAAATTTTGGGTCAAATATTCCATACAATCATGCGTGTCATCCCCTGTATTAAATCCTCCCTCACCATCACTCTCATCCTCCACCCTTTGTGCCTGTCCAGGCACACCTGGGAGATACGTTGCAGGATTTAATGCGCTGCATCTCCTTATGGTAATGTTTACGGGGGCCATCAATGCCAATTCCCATCTTGTAAACCGCGCTGATGAGACGTGTCTGGTTTGGGCAGAATTCAGTAAGGCTGACACTGCATGTGGTGTATGAATTGTGAGGTTGTGTCCTAGCACTACATCTTCGCTTTTCGTAGCTAGCAATGCTATTGCTGCAACGCTTCGCAAGCATGTGGGGAGGGATCGCGCTACCGTATCTAGCTGAGCGCTGTAGTAGGCTACCGGCCTGCTGGCATCACCATGCTTCTGGGTTAATACACCTGCTGCGCAACCAGCACTCTCTGTTCCGTACAGCTCAAAGGGTTTTCCATAGTCAGGCATACCTAATGCCGGTGCCTGTGTTAGGCACTGTTTTAGTCTTTCAAATGCCATCTCAGATTCGTCTGTGTGCGAAATCCGATCAGGTTTACTTGATGAGACCATCTCCTGCAGAGGTAGGGCTAGTATGGAAAAACCTGGGATCCAATTACGGCAATACCCACACATTCCTAAAAACGTTCTAATCTGTTGCTGGGTCTGTGGCAGGGTCATGTCACGAATTGCTTGAATTCTATCAGCGGTAAGGTGTCTCAGTCCTTGTGTCAGACAGTGTCCCAAATACTTCACCCGGGCTTGGCATAATTGTAACTTGTCCTTGGAAACCTTGTGTCCTGTGTCTGAAAGATGAAACAGGAGTTGTTTCGTATCTCTCAGGGACGCTTCCAGTGAATCTGAACACAGTAGTAAATCATCCACGTACTGGATCAATACTGATCCACTCACTGGTTGGAAAGACTGTAAACAATCATGCAGGGCCTGTGAGAAAATACTTGGACTGTCTATGAACCCTTGTGGTAAGCGAGTCCAGGTATATTGGACTCCTCTGTATGTGAATGCGAATAAGTATTGACTGTCAGGGTGCAGAGGTACCGAGAAGAAAGCGGAGCAGAGGTCACTCACAGTGAAAAATTTGGCAGTGGGAGGGATTTGCATTAGGATGACAGCTGGATTTGGCACTACGGGGAATTGACTCTCAACTATTTTGTTGATCCCTCTTAGATCCTGCACTAATCTGTAACCCCTCCCCCCACTCTTTTTAACAGGGAAGATGGGACTATTTGCAGTGCTGGACGTCCTTACCAGAATGCCCTGTTGTAGCAAGCGCTCTATTACAGGGTAAACTCCTAACTCCACCTCTGGCTTCAGAGGATATTGTGGGATTTTTGGAGCTATCCTACCATCTTTTACTTGCACAACTACTGGGGCTACATTTGCCATTAATCCAGTGTCTTGTCCATCCTTGGTCCAAAGTGACTCCGGTATCTGGGAAATCATTTCTGCTACCTTGGACGGACACCTATTTACAACAACAGTGTTTGACATTAATCTTGTTGGGGAGTCTAGCATATCTTGCGCTTCCTGAGCGTGGTTTTCGGGTATGTCCAAGAACACACCTTCAGGAGTACAGTATATGACGCATCCCATTTTGCACAGTAAATCTCTCCCTAAGAGATTAGTCGGAGCCGATGCAGCCAGCAGAAAAGAATGCTTGGTATGCAAAGGCCCTATCGTAATCTCTGCTGGCTTGCTTAAAGGATATTGTCGTACTACTCCTGTTACTCCCATGGCTGGAATTGTTTTACCAGTGGTTCTCATGCCCACGGTCGAATTTATCACTGACTTGGCCGCCCCCGTATCTACAAGGAAATTTAGAGATCTACCAGCTACATCGATTGTGACCTCGGGTTCACTTCCAAGGCTCGCAATCAATTTCACTGGCTGCAGATTACAGGTGTGGCCACACCCCTATGGTGTATGGTGACCTCCCTGTATTGCAGTTGCAGCTATCACCAGTGAAGGGGGTGAATGGGTGTTATTAGAAACTTGCCAGTCTCCTTTTGGGGGATACCTTCTTGTTTCCCCTGCGTGTGGCTCATAACTCCGTCTCTGCGGTCCTTGATCCCAATTTCGTATGTCATGTCGTTGTCTAGGGTTTTTATGTGCATTTTTCGATCTACAGTCTCGTGCAAAATGTCCCTCTTTATGACAGTAATAACAAGTTACCACATTTGACTTACCCACAGGGGTCGGAGATTTATACAGAGGTGGCCTTGTGGTCAGAGCCTGTATACTTAAGGCCATTAACTTATCACTTTGTGACTCCCTGTGTCTGGTGATATTCCAATCATGATCAACAGCGGCCTCTCTCAAAGTAGCCACCGACAGACCTCGCCAACATGGTTGGGTGGTGTCACGATCCGGGTATCTGGACGCCATTACTTACCCTTCAGATGCCTCCTGAGGCTGGCTCAGTGTTCCAGGACCGGACCCCATCCGTTATACTGATGTCCACATTCCTGCCTCCTCTCCTGTCACTCTGAGACGCGGTCACCGCGGCGCCATGTTACATCTGGAATGGCGTCTCCCGCGGCCTCCGCCGCTGTCCCTGAGTTCCTGCATGCAGAGTGTCAGAGTGGCGATTACGTCAGCCGCGGCCTCCGCTGTGGCCGCGTGGTTTAGATGTGCACTCATCAGTCTGGCGTCTCCTGTCTCCTGTGGCCGGCGCCGCCATTGCTGTTTCAATTCTCACATGGATTACAAACCAAACTTCCCTCCAAGTGTCTGCATGGGCGCAGCCATCTTGGATTTTGTCATCTGATCATTTCCACCAATCTGCTGTCTGTATTGTTAATCTGCATAATTGCCTAGCCAACCCCTTCCTTGCTGCAGGTATAAATATGCTGTGCCTGAGCAAGGAAGGCGTCAGTGCTTTGGTTGTCAAACCTAGTTCCAGTTTGTCTCTCTCCTGTGGTTGTTTTCCAGGTTCCAGTTCCTATCTCCAAACCTCCACTAAAGAGACCTGCACCAGCATTCCACCTGCGGTGTAGCCTGACTCTCCGATCCATTTTGGATTCATCTGTTTCCAGCTACAACATTACCTGCTTCCAGCCCAGCTTCCAGCAGAGTACAGCTTCTCTTAAAGGGCCGGTGTCCTTTCTACAGTTTACCACTCTCCACCGGTATTATAATTTCACCGCTCTCAAACTCCTAACTTCAGCTCATATTTCATCGCTCCCAAGTTCATTTATTATTTAACTGGTTCCAGCCAGTATCCACTCCGTGCCAACAACAGTCTGGTTCCAGCCAGTATCCACAGCAGCCGTTTTATCTACAGCAGCCCAGCTTTTCCTGGAACACCAGCTGGTACAATCCTGGGTTATCTCCATTGCTACAGTCGGGCCTGGTAAGGACTTTCCATCTAGAAGATTATAAGAACTATCTCACACTACCAGTGCCCTGTGGCTCCTGCCACCCTGTAGTTCCCAGGAACTGTATTTATTCTTTGCTGACTTTTATGTTTCTTTTACTGCTACTGTGATGCATGGAGTTTGTCATAAATAAACATCATTGACTTTTATTCAAGTTGTCGTGGTCACGCCTTCGGGCGGTTATTCTTCATGTTACTTACATGTCCAGGGGTCTGATACAACCTCCCAGGTTCCGGTACATCTCAGCCCCTACAACTGAGGCTGCCTCCCGTCAGCTCAGGCCCTCAGTTGTGACAGTAAGCACTGACCATATGAATCCAGCCGGAGACCAGGATCAAGCGGCCAGGCCGATGCAAGAACTGGCAGCCCGACTTGAACATCAGGAGGCTGCACAGGGCCACATCATCCGCTGTCTCCAGGATCTCTCTACTCGGCTGGATGGGATTCAGACAACCCTCCGTGGATCAGACGCGTCCGGTACGTCAACCACAGTGACTCCAGCTATAACCCCACCCACCTTACCCATTTCTGCTCCACGTCTTCATCTTCCAACGCCAGCAAAATTTGACGGATCTCCAAGATTCTGCAGGGGATTTCTCAACCAGTGTGAGATTCAGTTTGAGCTACAACCTGGCAATTTTCCCAGTGACCGTACAAAAATTGCCTATATTATCTCTCTTCTCAGTGGCTCAGCCCTTGATTGGGCATCACCGTTATGGGAGAGGTCCGACACCCTGCTATCCTCCTATACTGCATTCGTGTCAACATTCAGGCGTATCTTCGACGAGCCAGGCCGGGTAACTTCAGCTTCATCTGAGATTCTCCGTTTACGCCAGGGATCATGTACTGTAGGACAATATCTTATACAGTTCCAGATCCTGGCATCCGAACTGGCATGGAACGACGAGGCCCTGTATGCTGCATTCTGGCATGGCTTATCTGAGCGTATTAAAGATGAGTTAGCTACCAGAGACTTACCTTCCAAGTTAGATGAGCTAATCTCACTCTGCACGAAAGTTGATTTACGTTTCAGAGAGAGAGCAACTGAGCGTGGAAGATCATCTGCTCCAAAATCTTCTGCTCCTCCTCCTCGCCAACTGTCACCATCTAAAGATGAGCCCATGCAAATTGGCCGTTCCCGTTTAACTCCTGCTGAGCGCCGAAGACGTCTCTCTAAGTCTCTTTGTCTTTACTGTGCAGCTCCGTCTCACACCATCAATGCCTGTCCCGAACGTCCGGGAAAACTCCAAACCCTAGCTCGCCCAGGAGAGGGCCGGCTAGGAGTAATGATCTCCTCTCCATCTCCTCATGATTGTAATCTCCCAGTGTCGCTCCAAATTGCTCAACGTTATCGGAACGTCATTGCCCTCCTTGATTCCGGAGCAGCTGGGAAGTTTATTACCGAAACCTATGTTAAACGGTGGTCCCTACCCACCGAAAGACTTCCTTCGTCCATCTACTTAACTGCCGTGGATGGCAGCAAGATTTTTGATACAGTTATTTCTCTAAGGACTCTACCAGTTCGTCTGAGAGTGGGAGTTCTTCATTCCGAACTTATTTCTTTTTTAGTGATTCCAAGAGCCACACATCCTGTGGTCCTGGGCCTTCCATGGCTCCGTCTTCACAATCCTACAATTGATTGGACGACTACGCAAATTCTGGCATGGGGTTCCTCCTGTGCTGAGACATGTTTGTTTAAAGTATTGCCTGTCTGTTCTTCCTCCCCCAGGTCGTCTGATGTTCCACCTCCTCCATATCAAGATTTCACGGATGTGTTCAGTAAAGCTTCTGCTGATATCCTTCCTCCTCATAGAGAATGGGACTGCCCGATTGATCTCGTTCCAGGGAAGGTTCCACCTCGAGGCCGAACTTATCCGTTGTCTCTGCCTGAGACGCATTCTATGGAGGAATACATTAAAGAGAACCTAGCAAAGGGGTTCATTCGACCTTCTTCTTCTCCAGCCGGCGCAGGCTTCTTTTTCGTAAAGAAGAAAGATGGTGGTCTGCGGCCGTGCATCGACTACAGAGGTTTGAACGACATTACCATCAAGAACCGCTATCCTTTACCCCTGATTACTGAGCTCTTTGATAGAGTTAGCGGAGCTACCATCTTCACAAAGCTGGACTTGAGAGGTGCATACAATCTCATCCGGATCCGTGAGGGTGACGAGTGGAAGACCGCCTTTAACACCCGTGACGGACATTATGAGTACCTCGTCATGCCCTTCGGATTGAGCAATGCCCCAGCTGTCTTCCAGCATTTTGTCAATGAGATCTTCAGAGACATTTTATACCGTCATGTCGTGGTCTATCTAGATGATATCCTCATTTTTGCTAACAATTTAGAGGAACATCATTTTTGGGTAAAAGAGGTTCTGTCCCGTCTCCGTGTCAATCATCTCTATTGCAAATTAGGGAAATGCGTCTTTGAAGTCAAGTCCATTCCGTTTCTAGGTTACATTGTGTCCGGTTCCGGACTAGAGATGGATCCTGAGAAACTACAAGCAATCCAGAATTGGCCGATACCCTTAACCCTCAAAGGGGTCCAGAGGTTCTTAGGGTTCGCCAATTATTACAGAAAGTTTATACGAGACTTTTCCACCATTGTGGCGCCTATTACTGCTTTAACTAAGAAGGGTGCTAACCCGTCCAAGTGGTCTGAAGAAGCTACGCAAGCTTTTCATCTTTTGAAACAACGGTTCATCTCAGCACCAGTTCTGAAACAGCCCGACATCGACTCTCCTTTCATCTTAGAGGTGGATGCCTCCTCCGTTGGAGTAGGAGCGGTGTTATCTCAGAGGGCTAAAGATGGTCATTTACACCCTTGCAGTTTCTTCTCCTGGAAGTTCTCCCCAGCTGAGCGCAACTATGCCATTGGCGACCAGGAGTTGCTAGCCATCAAGCTCGCTCTTGAGGAGTGGAGGTATCTGTTGGAGGGAGCTTCTCATCCAATCACCATACTTACAGACCACAAGAATCTTTTATATCTGAAAGGCGCACAATGTCTCAATCCTCGTCAAGCCAGATGGGCACTTTTCTTTTCCAGGTTCGACTTTAAGCTCCAGTTCTGTCCGGGCTCTCAAAATCGCAAGGCCGATGCCCTTTCCCGCTCATGGGAGCAAGAAAATGAGTCAGAGTCTTCAGACAAGCATCCTATTATAAATCCGTTGGCATTCTCCACGGTAGGGATGGACTCTACGCCCCCACCAGGGAAAAGTTTTGTGAAGCCGATGCTAAGGAAGAAGCTCATGCATTGGGCCCATGCTTCCCGTTTTGCCGGACATACAGGTATCCAAAAAACCCTGGAGTTTATCTCTAGGTCCTATTGGTGGCCAACTCTGAAAAAGGACGTCATGGAGTTTATTGCATCTTGCCCAAAGTGTGCTCAACATAAGGTATCCCGCCAGTCGCCTGCGGGACAACTGGTTCCACTATCCGTTCCCCGTCGACCATGGACCCATTTGTCGATGGATTTCATTACAGACTTACCCATGTGCAACAAGTTCAATACCATCTGGGTGGTAGTTGACCGGTTCACCAAGATGGCGCACTTCATTCCTCTCACCGGTCTTCCGTCAGCTTCCAAGTTGGCTCAAGTATTCATACAAGAGATCTTCCGACTTCACGGTCTTCCTGAAGAAATTATCTCAGATCGAGGAGTCCAATTCACAGCCAAATTCTGGCGAAGTTTATGTCAAGTCCTCCAAGTCAAACTAAAGTTTTCCACGGCTTACCATCCTCAGACCAATGGTCAAACTGAGAGGGTGAATCAGGACTTGGAGGCCTTCCTCCGCATCTATGTGTCTTCCTCTCAAGATGACTGGGTTCAATTACTTCCCTGGGCCGAGTTCTGTCATAACAATCAGTATCATTCCTCATCTTCTTCAACACCATTCTTCACCAACTTTGGATTCCACCCTAAAGTCCCTGAGTTCCAACCGCTTCCAGCAACTTCTGTTCCAGCAGTGGATATCACCTTGCATCAGTTTGCAAATAACTGGAAGAGTGTACGATCAGCTCTGCTCAAGGCATCGTTCAGGTACAAGAAGTTTGCGGATAAGAAGCGTAGAGCAGTTCCTGCTCTCAAGGTGGGTGATCGGGTATGGTTATCCATGAAGAATTTGAGGTTAAGAGTTCCCAGTATGAAGTTTGCACCTCGCTACATCGGTCCTTTTAAAATTGAACAAGTCATCAATCCTGTTGCTTACAGACTCCAGTTGCCTCCCTTCTTAAAAATACCCAGGACATTCCATGTTTCCCTGTTGAAACCGCTGATCCTGAATCGGTTTCATTCCTCACTTCCTCCAACTCCGAAAGTCCAAACTCAACGAGGCGTTGAGTATGAAGTGGCCAAGATCCTGGACTCACGTCACCGTTACGGTCAACTACAGTATCTTATTGACTGGAAGGGTTACGGCCCTGAGGAACGCTCATGGACCAATGCTTCTGATGTCCATGCTCCTGCCTTGGTTCGGAGATTCCATTCCAAGTTTCCTCAAAAGCCAAAGAAGTGTCCTGGGGCCACTCCTAAAGGGGGGGGGTGCTGTCACGATCCGGGTATCTGGACGCCATTACTTACCCTTCAGATGCCTCCTGAGGCTGGCTCAGCATTCCAGGACCGGACCCCATCCGTTATACTGATGTCCACATTCCTGCCTCCTCTCCTGTCACTCTGAGACGCGGTCACCGCGGCGCCATGTTACATCTGGAATGGCGTCTCCCGCGGCCTCCGCCGCTGTCCCTGAGTTCCTGCATGCAGAGTGTCAGAGTGGCGATTACGTCAGCCGCGGCCTCCGCTGTGCCCGCGTGGTTTAGATGTGCAATCATCAGTCTGGCGTCTCCTGTCTCCTGTGGCCGGCGCCGCCATTGCTGTTTCAATTCTCACATGGATTACAAACCAAACTTCCCTCCAAGTGTCTGCATGGGCGCAGCCATCTTGGATTTTGTCATCTGATCATTTCCACCAATCTGCTGTCTGTATTGTTAATCTGCATAATTGCCTAGCCAACCCCTTCCTTGCTGCAGGTATAAATATGCTGTGCCTGAGCAAGGAAGGCGTCAGTGCTTTGGTTGTCAAACCTAGTTCCAGTTTGTCTCTCTCCTGTGGTTGTTTTCCAGGTTCCAGTTCCTATCTCCAAACCTCCACTAAAGAGACCCGCACCAGCATTCCACCTGCGGTGTAGCCTGACTCTCCGATCCATTTTGGATTCATCTGTTTCCAGCTACAACATTACCTGCTTCCAGCCCAGCTTCCAGCAGAGTACAGCTTCTCTTAAAGGGCCAGTGTCCTTTCTACAGTTTACCACTCTCCACCGGTATTATAATTTCACCGCTCTCAAACTCCTAACTTCAGCTCATATTTCATCGCTCCCAAGTTCATTTATTATTTAACTGGTTCCAGCCAGTATCCACTCCGTGCCAACAACAGTCTGGTTCCAGCCAGTATCCACAGCAGCCGTTTTATCTACAGCAGCCCAGCTTTTCCTGGAACACCAGCTGGTACAATCCTGGGTTATCTCCATTGCTACAGTCGGGCCTGGTAAGGACTTTCCATCTAGAAGATTATAAGAACTATCTCACACTACCAGTGCCCTGTGGCTCCTGCCACCCTGTAGTTCCCAGGAACTGTATTTATTCTTTGCTGACTTTTATGTTTCTTTTACTGCTACTGTGATGCATGGAGTTTGTCATAAATAAACATCATTGACTTTTATTCAAGTTGTCGTGGTCACGCCTTCGGGCGGTTATTCTTCATGTTACTTACATGTCCAGGGGTCTGATACAACCTCCCAGGTTCCGGTACATCTCAGCCCCTACAACTGAGGCTGCCTCCCGTCAGCTCAGGCCCTCAGTTGTGACAGGTGGTCTGTACCCTTGTCCTTAATACTTCCTTTAAACCTTCCATTAACACAGATACTGCTACTGCTCTATGATTTACATTTGTCTTAATGTCTTCTATGCCTGTATACTTAGCCATTTCCTGTAGTGCCCGATGAAAATAATCAGCAGCTGTTTCTCCCTCTTTTTGTTTGATGGAAAAAAATTTGTTCCATTTGGCAACAGCTGGAAAATACTCTTTTAACTGTAAATTTATTCTCTTTACATTATCTTGGTTGTACACATCCGTAAGGGGTACATCTTCATCTAATTTACAGTCAGCTAAAAATCTTGCTGAGTCGACATTGGAGGGTAAACATGCCCTCAGCAATATCTGCCAGTCTTTGTTATTGGGCTCCACAGTATTTCCTAGATCTCTAATGTATTTCTGGCTAGCAGCTAGATCTTTCCTAGGATCAGGGAATTCAGACACCATTGTTCTTAATTCCATTCGGGAAAAGGGGCAGTGCATGGCGATGTTTCTGACAGGAGTGACTCCTGAAGTGTCAGTTTTCCCATTTGGCACTGCTATTACCCTAACGGGATTAAGTCCAATAACATCATTCTGAGTAGATTCTACAATATGTGGTGAAATGGTTTCAGCATAGTGTATGGTGCCGTACTTACCAGTTGATACGACCTCACCTGTCCCTCCGCTAGGGGGCTTTGACGCTAATCTTACGGGTTGGGCCGTGCCCACTGTTGTTTCTGCTATGGTGGCTGCTAGAGAGAGTGCCGATATTGTTGTTGGCTCATCCTCTTGATCACACTCCTGGGGAAAGTTTAAAACAGGGTACAGCTTGCACGGATTAGTATTTGCATCAATAATCTTAGTCACATTATTCTTAACATTTATACAGTTACTAAGTGCATGTTTATCATTCACCAGTGTGCCATTCTCTGTAACCACCTGCTCTCCCGTTATGTATGGTGGCGGTGGCGCCGTGGCTATCAGTTTCTTGATAGGGTTAGATCCAGCCGCCTGAGCCAATCCTCTCTGTATTTCACCCTCCTGCTGCCATAACTGTAAATAGTCATAATGTTTGATCCGTCTCTTTGCAGATTTAATGAGACATATCCTTCTCCTTAGATTTTGTAACACATCTGGGCTAAAACTGCCTACCCGTGGGAACTTTTCCCCATCATGCACAGTCATTCTTTCCCATTCATCGCACAATACCTCTGTGTGTGAACCGTATTTCTCACACATTACATACCTTGCCGACCCGATTGGTCGGTTTACTAAGTCAACCCGAACCGAGGTTGATCGCCCCCTACCTGAACAACTGGCCCCCATCTTTGCAGGTGTTGCTTTCACTACCTCTGACCTTCAAATCAGGGTCTTCAGCGAACCCTTACAAAAACCAAGATGTCCTGGGTAGGCCGGCGGCGGAGTTTACCGAGTACTCCACTCACTCGCCCACGTCGACCAATACGCCCACACACTGCCTTAGCGCTGGCGTACTCAACCTAGGGCCCCTGCGACCTGAACCTCCTATTTACTGGAACATGTGGGTGTGATCCGAAGAGCACTTAACCCTTTCCAGTAACTATTGGTTGTTGGATAGTTCCCGAGTGACCAGCGAACCTCCCTTAAAATAAAAAAATTACACAAATCACGTTAGAATGTACAAATAGCGTTTGTGACCCCTCTAGCGTACGCAAATGGTACTGGGTCAAGTTATTAACTAATGCACACAATTACGTGCGATACAATCGTTCTGCACATAAGCAACTAATCTTATGTGCGGAGCGACCAGTGGAATAGAAAATTGTGGCTGCGAATTCCTTCAGCCAGAGCTTAATGGCCTATATGGGTATCGCACCAACCCTTTCTGGTGTTGTGCTCCTTTTATCTATAGCGGACTTCTTAGTCTGCTGTACCTAGACCTCCTGGTCTGTGCTACAGCAGACCTCCTGGTCTGCTATACTCTAATGCTCTTTTTTTAAATGTTTAACAAGGGATGCCTCCCAAGCCACCATGCAGTCACTTACACGTATGTACCTCACGAGAACTCGATGATTTCCTGTGGTTCAACCCCAAAAATTTTAGAAACTTATATATATATATGTATTGTAACACTGTAGGGGTGCAAGGCGCCTTTTCCTGGGGAATATGGCAGCACGCAGCAGCTGAGGAACAACACAAGTCCAGTTTCTGGTACAACTGACCCCGGCCAGTTTTATTGAAACAGAAAATAAAACAAACCCCAAAATAAAAATACCTTGCCTGTCCGGCACTAACTAAACATAAGATATTCCTAACTGTCACTAAACAAAACACAGAGTTCTTCAGTACATACTGTATAGCTCTCTTGCATCAGAAAGCGTGTCTCTCACACACAGATCCTGCAGCCTTCCCAGGCAGTCTGCCCATACTAATCAGGTTAGCAGCACTATAACACACTTACACAGCTGAAACCCTGATTAGCCCTCTGTGAGGCCAAAGACCCGAACTGGGCCCAATGTCTAGAACTCGCCTTATCTCTCTCTCAGAGCCTTTACCCAGCTTTTACAGCAAACTGAAAAGGTTCAGACAAAACAAAAAGCATTTTTCCTAGAAGTTAACATTTTCTAAAACATGTAAGACAAGAACCTGGGACAAATATACCTGCCCTCAAACACTATCCCAGTGTTCTTGTCACATATCCCCCTCCCCTGTTTCGACCTAGGGGCCGGAACACTTGTAGCCCCCAAACAGAAGATGCGAGACAATGCATCTGCGTTGGCCAATTGTGTTCCCGGTCTATGTTCGACAGTAAACTTAAAGTCCTGCAACGCTAGAAACCATCTAGTTACACGAGCATTCTTGCCTCTATTTACATACATCCATTTTAAAGGGGCATGGTCTGTCACTAGTCTGAATTGTCTACCCAAGAGGTAATATCTCAAGGTATCTAGTGCCCACTTAATGGCCAAAGCCTCCTTTTCCACAATGGCATACCTTTTTTCATGCTCATTGAGTTTCCTACTCAAATAAATGATAGGGTGTTCGTCCCCATCTCTGGTTTGGGACAGCACAGCCCCTATCCCTACCTCTGAGGCATCTGTCTGTACCACAAATTCTTTTGAAAAATCTGGTGTTATCAATACCGGTTGTGAACACAAAGCCACTTTTAACGCTTGGAACGCTTTTTCTGCATCAGGGTTCCATTTCACCATATTTGACTGCTTACCTTTGGTAAGGTCTGACAACGGCACCGCTGTGGTCGCAAAATTGGGAATAAACCGTCTATAGTACCCAGTTATTCCCAAAAAAGCCCTTACCTGTTTTTTATTCACTGGACGAGGCCAGTTTTGAATAGCATCAACTTTATTCAATTGGGGCCTGATCAGACCTCTGCCTATGGTGAAGCCCAAGTATTTGACCTCCTCCATTGCGAGGCAGCACTTCTTTGGGTTAGCAGTTAACCCTGCCTCTCTGATTGAGTCCAGTACGGCTTGTACTTTAACCAAATGGGACCCCCAGTCTGTACTGTGAATTACCACATCATCCAAATAGGCAGCTGCATATTTTCTATGGGGCCTCAAAATTTTATCCATCGCCCGTTGAAAGGTTGCTGGAGCCCCATGCAACCCAAAGGGTAACATCTTATACTGGTACAGCCCCTCCGGAACCGAAAAGGCTGTTTTTTCTTTGGCGCTATCAGATAAAGGTATTTGCCAGTAACCTTTGGTCAGGTCCAATGTGGTGAGAAACCTGGCTGTTCCCAGCCTTTCTACAAGCTCATCCACACGGGGCATGGGGTATGCGTCAAACTTGGACACCTCATTTAACTTACGAAAGTCATTACAGAAGCGTATGCTACCGTCGGGCTTCGGGATGAGCACTATGGGACTGGACCACTCACTGTTAGACTCCTCTATGACTCCAAGTTCTAACATGGTTTTAACTTCTTTAGAAATAGCTTCTCGCTGAGCTTCAGGAATCCTATATGGCTTTAAATGAACCCTGACCCCTGGTTCTGTGACAATGTCATGTTTTATTATGGTCGTTCGGCCAGGCAGCTCTGAAAATACCTCCCTATTTTGGATGAGAAATTCTTTAACCTGATTGTTCTGATCAGCTGATAATGTCTCTGACACCTTCACTGCGGGAAGCAACCGGGGTGAAGACACCGAAGGGCAAGGCTCCGCTGACAGAGACAACCTATCTTTCCAGGGTTTGATTAAGTTAACATGGTAGATCTGTTCGGGTTTTCTCTTTCCCGGCTGGTATACTTTGTAATTAACCTCATTCACTTTTTCCCTAATCTCAAATGGACCCTGCCATTTAGCTAGGAATTTGCTTTCCACAGTGGGTACCAAAACAAGAACTCTATCTCCAGGAGCAAATTCCCGTATCTTGGCACTCCGGTTGTATACCCTCTGTTGAGCACTTTGGGCCTGTTCCATGTGCTCTCTGACAATAGGTACCACAGCTGCAATCCTATCCTGCATTTGTGATACATGTTCAATAACGCTTCTATAAGGAGTGGGCTGTCCTTCCCACGTCTCTTTGGCAACGTCCAACAGCCCTCTGGGGTGTCTACCATACAACAAATCAAATGGAGAAAACCCCGTAGAGGACTGAGGAACTTCTCTGACGGCCATTAACAAGTAGGGCAACAAACAATCCCAATTTTTCCCATCTTTATCAACCACCTTTTTTAACATACTTTTTAATGTTTTATTAAACCTTTCCACCAACCCATCAGTTTGGGGATGGTAAATGGACGTCCTGAGGTGAGTGACCTTAAATAATTTGCACAATTCTTTCATGACCTTTGACATAAATGGAGTACCTTGGTCAGTCAAAATTTCTTTTGGTATTCCCACTCTACTAAAAACCTGCACCAGCTCCCTAGCTATCGCCTTGGTTGTGATAGTGCGTAAAGGGACAGCCTCAGGATACCGAGTGGCATAGTCCATTATTACCAGGATATACTGATGGCCCCGAGCGGACTTTAACAAGGGCCCCACGAGATCCATGGCTATTCTGTCAAACGGGACCTCTATAATAGGCATGGGAACTAGTGGGCTCCTGAAATGGGGTCTAGGGGCATGATACTGGCATTCAGGACAGGAAGAACAATATTCAGACACTTCTTTATAAACCCCTGGCCAAAAGAACCTTTGTAAAACTCTTTCAGTGGTTTTTTCTGCCCCTAAATGTCCTGCTGTAACGTGACTATGAGCTAAATCTAGCACCGTTCTCCGATAAGGCTGGGGTACTACCAGCTGTTCTACCACATCCTCACCCTTTTTGACAATGTGGTACAAGAGCTCATTACAGATGGCCATGTGGGGATACGTAACCCTGTCACCTGGTACCACAGGCTCCCCATTAACAATCTTAACATTCTCTCTAGCCTTTATCAAGGTAGGATCCTTTAACTGTTCAGATGCAAACAGATCCTTTTTTACTTCCAGGTCAGGCACGCTTTCGTTTCTAACCACTATGTCTCTGTTCCCAGCAAGAGGGTCCTCACTGGACTCCCCATCTGTCACTTCCCCAGCCAAACTGGCAAAAGGCAAAGGGTCAGAAAGTTCCGAAGACACACCTACATCCATACAATCACCGGTATTACCAACTGGCTCTTCACTTCTCACATCTGCTGATAAACGTGATTCCCACAGTTTCCAGAAATGAGGAAAATCCCTCCCTATTATGGCCTTATGCACCAAGGTGGGGACCAGTCCTACTTTAACCATTGCTGACCCACAACAAGTTTCTATATTCACTTCAGCAGTGACATAATACTGGGTATCCCCATGTATGCAAGTTACCCCAATAGGTATTTGCTGGACCTTTAAGGGGTTCACTAACCCAGTTTTCACGAGGGTAACTAAACTTCCTGAATCTAGCAAGGCCTCTACCCGGTTACCCTCTAAGAACACATCACACATTTGTTTTTCCAGCTCAGGTGAAGGTACCACAGTACAGGCTAACCTAGCAAAGAAAGACATTCTGCGACATTCAAAGGCAGCATCACATTGCATGGGTTCTTGCATGACTGGGCAATTGGCAACAACATGACCTGGCATACCACATCTAAAACATTTAACCACACGATTATCAACCCGTTTGGGCAACATAGACCGTTCTAGCCCCATTGGCCTGTCTCCAGGGCCAGTGTTTACAGTCTCTCCAGCCTTGCGTTCTCTTAACCGCCCAGCAACGTTTTCCCACGGAACAGTCTTACCAGTCTTTACTGAAGGGCGCTGTCGAGGATCTATGGGTTGCTGGGTGGTCATCAGTAGTTCCTCTACTGCCAAATACCGCTCTACCATGTCCACTAATTGGTCAGCAGTACCCGGGTTTCCATGGCTCACCCACTTGCGCAGGACCATGGGCAAAGATCTCAAGTAGCGGTCCATGACGACTCTTTCAACCATCTGGGGACCAGTTAATGTCTCTGGCTGTAGCCATTTTTTGTTAGCTGAATAAGGTCGTGCATCTGAGAGCGCGGAGGCTTCTCCATGGCGTACACCCAACGGTGCACCCGTTGTGCTCGTACTGACAGCGTGACTCCCAGGCGGGTCAGGATCTCAGTCTTTAGTTTATCATAGTCCCGAGCCTCAGCAGGGCTTAAATCAAAGTACGCTTTTTGGGGCTCACCTGACAGAAAAGGTGCCAGCAGACTGGCCCACTGTGCTTTTGGCCAGTTCTCACGCTCTGCAGTCCTTTAAAACGTGGTCAAGTAGGCCTCCACATCATCAGCCTCTGTCATTTTCTGCAGGAAGTGACTGGCCCGTATAGAACTAGAGCTGGTCGGAGTACTGACGGCCACATCTCCAATCCGGGCTGCAAGGCTCTGCACCACTTCTGTTAAGGCCTCTCTATCCTGACGCTGTTGCCTGTAAAGTTCGTCAATAGCCACCTGCTGCTGTCTCCTATTTTCCTCCATTGCCACCTGCTGTTGTCTCCTATTTTCCTCCATTGCCACCTGCTGCTGTCGGTTCGCCTCCTGCTGAGCCGCTGTAGCTTGCAGCAAGGCTTTAAGCAGATCCTCCATGTCGACAGATTTTTCAGGCGGCTTTGTAGCTGCTTTCACCCAGGACATATATCAAACCCTCAGGGGTGAGTCTCAGTAACTTCACACTGGGCTGTATCTGCATAAACCACCGTTTTCTGCAGGCCTCACAAAGCTGCTGCTTTCACTTATGCGCAGAACGGGGTTGCTCGCACTCTCCACCAAGTTGTAACACTGTAGGGGTGCAAGGCGCCTTTTCCTGGGGAATATGGCAGCACGCAGCAGCTGAGGAACAACACAAGTCCAGTTTCTGGTACAACTGACCCCGGCCAGTTTTATTGAAACAGAAAATAAAACAAACCCCAAAATAAAAATACCTTGCCTGTCCGGCACTAACTAAACATAAGATATTCCTAACTGTCACTAAACAAAACACAGAGTTCTTCAGTACATACTGTATAGCTCACTTGCATCAGAAAGCGTGTCTCTCACACACAGATCCTGCAGCCTTCCCAGGCAGTCTGCCCATACTAATCAGGTTAGCAGCACTATAACACACTTACACAGCTGAAACCCTGATTAGCCCTCTGTGAGGCCAAAGACCCGAACTGGGCCCAATGTCTAGAACTCGCCTTATCTCTCTCTCAGAGCCTTTACCCAGCTTTTACAGCAAACTGAAAAGGTTCAGACAAAACAAAAAGCATTTTTCCTAGAAGTTAACATTTTCTAAAACATGTAAGACAAGAACCTGGGACAAATATACCTGCCCTCAAACACTATCCCAGTGTTCTTGTCACAGTATACACACTCTTTCACCTCATATGCACTTTACTTTCGTTTCTGCGCAGAAATCCCTTTCATTCAGTAACACAGTCTAGTCCAGATGAGTTGCAAATTAGAGAAGGATCTATTAGCTTAAAATTTTGGACACTGAGATCGATTTGCGCTATTATCGCTTTGCCTCCTTTTCGCCTATTTAAAATACTATCGTGATTTGTATTATGTGGGCGTACCCAGACGCTCCGTTGCGTAATATACGCTCCGTGCGTCGGCCCTTGCGTCGCGTACGCTAGTCCCGCCCTTTGCTAGAGACAAATGTACGCAAGCCAGGTATATCCACAGAAATACAATTAACACGTTTATATCACTGTAGATGATCTTTAACTGTAATCATCTACTGAACACCACACCGAACTTCCTTGTATCTTAGGCAAGCCGTGCGCGTGTTTTACAAATTACTTCCTTACGTTATTAATCTTACTTTTAACTACCAATAGCAACAAATCTTTCTCAGCACGTTATCAATTGTGAAATGGCAAACAGGAAGGTGATATGTGAAAATACACAAATGAAAAGAGATACAGTGGTGTGTGTGCGTGCGTGCGTGCGTGCGTGCGTGTGTACGCAAAACAGAAATAAACAGTTTTAAAAAGGCAATAGCGTATTGTTCTTACCTCCGGTTCCGGATTCCACCAGCACTCCTACAACATAGCGAAACAGACGCTTATCTAGCCAGCACTACTGCCTTCCCGCCCTTGCTGGCAGATCACGTCTGCTTTCGTCAGTGTGGATATGTGGAGGACGGACGAGCCGCCAATTGATAATGCTGATTATGATTATCTTATAACTTTCACTATATGGGTAAGAGACTCTGTACGCAATTGGCGTATGGGGTACCATAAGGGTACGCGCTTAGCGTAGCATACGCTCGGCCGTGATCGAGACGCACATGCGGCACGCTCGCTCACAGCTTACGCTTGGTGTCGAGCACGCTATAGGCGAGCGACTACCGTAATGCTACGCTACCAGCGTAGCGGACGCTCGAGACCACGAGGAGATCACGAGCGGCGCAGACGCTCACAAGATGACAATCAGTAAACCTTGAATGTAACACACAGAAAAGATACTCTTATGCTGTAAACCTTGTACTGAAACACTGTAGCGATATAACGCTGCTTAACCTTGTTAATCCTAAAGCTGTTTGAGCGATCGAGACGCTCCTATTACCCTCTGCAATGTAATGAACACACGATACCGTGCTAAGGTTCCAACACCTTTACTAACAAGCTTTTAGTTATATCGAAAAGGGGTAAAACAGTTTACAAGTCATACACTACAAGCTAACATATAATTCTAACAGAATATCTAGACAGAAATATACAATAACGTTACAATCTTATACTATAACAGAGAGAGAGAGAATGAATGGCCAATACAAACAAAGAGCGAGTTGATTACAGAGAATTACTTACGCACACTGGGAACGATCGCTGCGCAGCCTGGTACCAGCTCCGAGTTAGTCAATATGAAAACCGTTTGTGGAGAGTGGGGGAGCTGCCCAGGCTGGCTGATCTTATATACACTGAGTACAGTATACTACAAAGGGACCTACAATCTCATTGTTCATTGGACACAGGAATGTCTCCTCGCATCATAACAAAAGGTCATAGGTTAGTTTGAACAGGTGGGCTGTGACTATTACAAACTGCTCAGGTGGGAGGGAATCGCCGGATTCCCGCCGCATGGATAATGAACTGCAAATATATGGAATGTCCAGAATCTACTAATGGCCATAACTATACTCAGGAGCGATTAATCTTTACCTAACCAACACCGGATTATTGCTATTAAAATACTCTTCGGTTAGGTACCAGACACCACTGTTCAACCTTAATCAGACCCTTTGTACCACGTAAAGAGGGATTCCCACGTCCGTGAACAAGTCACATTAAACAAACTTACAGTTATCACTAAAGGGAACATTATCTATAAAACATGCTATATGGATTTATTATCTAGCGATTGAGTCGCCCGCTAGACGCACACAAACTCTACCGTAAATGCACATACCACGCGCCAATGCGCACGGCCGTAGAAGCTTCATTACGCAGCTGCGAGTATCCGCACGCACGGGAGAGAATGTGCACGTGCAGCAGGCACGCGCATGAGGTGAATATATGGCAACGTGTAGCATGATATTTTTCTGACTTTGACACACCTACTGCATGAAACCCCTGGCAACGAGCATGACACCCTGAGCATGAAAACCTCTGGCACCGTGCATGGAACCAAGAGCACGGAAGCCCTGGCAACGAGCAGGTCATTTAAAAGTAATTAGAAGCCTTACTGTAGGACTTAATGTGTAATGGGCATTGCGGTGTGTGTCATAATGTGTCACAGGCATTACAGTGTGTGGTATACTATATCACGGGCATTGTGGTATGATGTCTCAGGGGCATTGCAGTGTGTGGCATAGTGTATAACGGGCATTGCGGTGTGTGGCATAGGGTATAATGGGCATTGCGGTATGTGTCACAGGCATTACGGTGTGTGGTATACTATAACACGGGCATTGTGGTATGTGGTATGATGTCTCCGGGGCATTGCAGTGTGTGGCATAATGTATAACGGGCATTGCGGTGTGTGGCATGGGGTATAATGGGCATTGCAGTATGTGTCACAGGCATTACAGTGTGTGGTATACTATAACATGGGCATTGTGGTATGATGTCTCAGGGGCATTGCAGTGTGTGGCATAGTGTATAACGGGCATTGCGGTGTGTGGCATAGGGTATAATGGGCATTGCGGTATGTGTCACAGGCAATACGGTGTGTTGTATACTATAACACGGGCATTGTGGTATGTGGTATGATGTCTCAGGGGCATTGCAGTGTGTGGCATAATGTATAACGGGCATTGCGGTGTGTGGCATAGGGTATAATGGGCATTGCAGTATGTGTCACAGGCATTACAGTGTGTGGTATACTATAACACGGGCATTGTGGTATGTGGTATGATGTCTCAGGGGCATTGCAGTGTGTGGCATAATGTATAACGGGCATTGCGGTGTGTGGCATAGGGTATAATGGGCATTGCGGTATGTGTCACAGGCATTACGGTGTGTGGTATACTATATCACGGGCATTGTGGTATGTGGTATAATGTCTCAGGGTCATTGAAGTGTGTGGCATAATGTATCACGGACATTGCAGTGTGTGGCATAATGTGTCACAGGCATTGTATGTGCTGTAATGTATCAGGGGCATTGCAGTGTGTAACAATGTATAACGGGCATTGCGATGCGTGTCATAGTGTGTCACAGGCATTACGGTGTGTGGTATAATGTGTCGGGGGCATTATTGTGTGTGTGGCATAATGTATAATGGGCATTACTATAAGGAGGAAAAATGACAAATAATGTAAGGGGCATGAATCAGGATTTTTTTTTTTTTTCCTGTGGTGGTCAACGTCTGGGCGTGCAGGTTGCAAAACTGGGGTATAGGGTAGTCTTTTCCTGCAATGCCATGCTCCATTATGCAAAGCCATGCCCATTTCAACAAGACCACGCTCCTTTTTGCTGTGCGGATTCATCGCTTTACTAGTGGCAATTATGGGGGGGAGAATGTTTTGGCTTGGGGGAGGAAAATTTTTAGTTACACCACTGATAATCATTTTACTTTACACATCCACGGGGCATCCAAGTGGTACAGAAGAATTTCTTATTGTCGCAAATACTGTAGCAGCTATAAGAAATTCCAATTATCGGGTTTAAAACGCGATAATTAATAAATGGTCTGCTATGACTTCACTATTTAGGCAAATTGCTATATCTTGGTGAGTATGTTATTTTTTTAATATATATTTCTGATTTTTTTTGAGATGCATGCCTGTTATACTATCACATGTGGGGGGTAATTCCAAGTTGATCGCAGCAGGAAATTTTTTAGAAGTTGGGCAAAACCATTTGCACTGCAGGGGGGCAGATATAACATTTGCAGAGAGAGATAGATTTGGGTGTGGTGTGTTCAATCTGCAATCTAAATTGCAGTGTAAAAATAAAGCAGCCAGTATTTACCCTGCACAGAAACAAAATAACCCACCCAAATGTAACTCTCCCTGCACATGTTATATTTGCCTCCCCTGCAGTGCACATGGTTTTGCCCAACTGCTAAAAAAATTCCTGCTGCGATCAACTTGGAATTACCCCCGTGGTCCTGAAATGTTGACAAAAAGTTTGACCATCTGATTATATGCCAGGCCTGTATCTGGTAACTATGCATTGAGAGCTGTACCTCCTAATACAATTAACTTTGTTTAGCAACATTGAGCGCCACATTTTGTTCCATGGGGGTCATTCCGAGTTGTTCGCTCGCTAGCAGATTTTAGCTGCATTGCACACGCTAGGCCGCCGCCCTCTGGGAGTGTATCTTAGCTTAGCAGAATTGCGAACGAAAGATTAGCAGAATTGCGAATAGAAATTTCTTAGCAGTTTCTGAGTAGCTCGAGACTTACTCCTACATTGTGATCAGCTCAGCCCGTTTCGTTCCTGGTTTGACGTCACAAACACGCCCTGCGTTCGGTCAGCCACTCCCCCGTTTCTCCAGACACTCCCGCGTTTTATCCTGGCACGCCTGCGTTTTTCCACACACTCCCAGAAAACGGTCAGTTTCCGCCCAGAAACACCCACTTCCTGTCAATCACACTCCGATCACTTCAACGATGAAAATTCTTCGTTCGGACGTGAGTAAATCTACTAAGTTTTGTGCTAAAATACTTAGTGCATGCGCACTGCGTACCATGCGCATGCGCATTTTCGCCTTAATCGCTCCGTTGCGAAAATCGGCAACGAGCGAACAATTCGGAATGACCCCCCATATGCGATATTTGCATTGTGTGTATATTTAACATATAAGGGGGAATTCATTTGTTTGAAAAGTCGGTTGGGTGTCTGTTTTTTCCTAACAATTTAATACCCCCCATAGTGTATATTTATAATGTATACATTACAGTTATTAATATGCATGTTATAAAATGTCAGGGATATTTTGCTCTGAAGAATGGTCAATGGTGTAGAATCTAGGTGCTCAAAATCAGGGACTTGTCCTGATTGAAACAAATATAAGGGTGCTTTAATGTCAGCACAAAGAATAAAGAAAATAAAAGCCTAGCCCTCATTCTGTGCAATATCTCACTTCTTCATTCCTCACTATCCAGGCAGCTAGACTGCAATCTTCAATGTCTCAGAGTAGCAAAGTATCATGTGTTTTATAGGGGGTCATTCTGACCTGTTCGCTCGCTGCTGTTTTTCGCAGCCGAGCGAACGGGTCTCTACTGCTCATGCGCTGGCGTCATAGTGCGCCGGCGCATGTCACACGGCAGAAGGCCATTGCAGGTCTGCGATCGCCTCTGCCTGATTGACAGGCAGAGGCGATCGCTGGGCGGGAGGGGACGGAACGGTGGTGTTTAGCCGCCGTTTCGTAGGCGCGGTCTGGCCAACGCAGGCGTGGCCAGACTGAACGGGGGACGGGCTGCAGCGGCAGCTTGACGTCACACGCAGCCGCTGCGGGCCGGGGAGCGAGGAGTAGCTCCCGGCCAGCACGCTAAATCTGCGCTGGTCGGGAGCTACTCTTGACGTGCAAAGGCATTACCGCTGTGCGATGCCTTTGCACTTCGGGGGCCGGCACTGACATACTGGGCGGACTAGCCCTGTGCAGGGCGTCCCCCCACATGTCAGGGAAGATGATCGTAGCTGTGCTAAATTTAGCACAGCTACGATCATCTTGGAATGACCCCCAATATGCCTCCTGTAGGTATGGTCATCGGCCTCCTTGCCTCAACTGGCCTCCAGGCTCACTGGGCTTTGGTTTCACGGGCCTGCTTGCTGCCACAGCCCCACATGGACTGTATCCACAGGGCCGGCAATAGGCGTGGTCACATACATTTTTAAGGCAGTTTGAGCGGATACCACCATCCCAGCACATGTTCAAGGGACTTACCAACACCTCCTAGTTTCATTCTACCACAATACTGTATATACACCACTATCAGGATTTATTTTCACTGCCTTGTCTGGTGTTTTCTTTCTGTTTAAATTCTGTTGGTTCAACAAAAGTTAGGATGTATTTTTTTGTTCTTTTACCAGATAATCAGTCAGTACAAGGGATCAGGAGCCAAACTGATAGTCATCCAAATCCACAGATCATATAAATGTTTGTTTAGAGATGTAAGTTCAATAAGCTAGCCTGAGGTAGAAAAATGCATGCATACCATTATACCATCATGTAGGAGAATCTTAGAGAAGGAGGCATAGCTGGTAATGTGTTTGGGGAAACATTAGTCAGAGACTGTGGGGGGTGATTCCGATCTGATCGCTGCTGTGTGTTTTCGCACAGCAGGCGATCAGGTCCTAACTGCGCATGCGCATCGGACAACAAGAATGGGCATTGCCGGTAAGCTACGGGATGGTGCAAAAAATCTGATCTCACCTGCGTTCGCAAGGTGATTGACAGGAAGAGGCCGTTTGTGGGTGGCAACTGACCATTTATTGGGAGTGTCCGATAAAATGCAGGTGTGCCCAAGCGTTTTCAGGGAGAGTGTGTAACGTCAGCTCCGGCCCCGATCAGCCTGATCTTGTCGCACTGGAGGAGTAAGTCCTGGGCTACACACAGACTGCACAAAGTGGATTTTAGCAGCTCAGCATACACATGTGATCGCACACTTACATGGCGCATTTACACTTCCTCTGGGGACGGCGACTATCTGAACGCAGGACAGCAAAGTTTGCAGCACAGCAATCAGATCTGACTTACAGCCTGTGTCAGTGTAAGAATCCTAAGACACAGTGGTGGTCATTCCGAGTTGTTCGCTCGCTGCTATTTTAAGCAGAATTGCTAACAGGCTAAAATCCGGCAGTTCTGCACATGCGTATGCACAGCAGGGCGCACGCGCTAAGCAGTTTTACACAAAACTATGCTATTTTACTCACGGGCGAACAAAGCTTTTCAATCGCTCTGCTGATCGTAGTGTGATTGACAGGAAGTGGGTGTTTCTGGGCGGAAACTGTCCGTTTTCAGGGAGTGTGCTAAAAAACGCAGGCGTGCCAGGTAAAAACGCAGCAGTGGCTGGAGAAACGGGGGAGTGGCTGGCCGGACGCTGGGCGTGTTTGTGACGTCAAACCAGGAACTAAACGGACTGAGGTGATTGCAATCTAGGAGTAGGTCTGGAGCTACTCACAAACTGCAAGGAAATACTTAATAGCAGAATTGCTAATCTTTCGTTAGCAATTCTGCTATGCTATACACTCCCGGCGGCTTTGCCTTTGCATTTCTGCTAAAAGTAGCTAGCGAGCTAACAACTCGGAATGAGGGCCATTATGCAAATAATAGCAACTGGCCACAGTTCCAGAGAAGAGGCAGGTTAAAATACTTGGTTTGGCACAAGTTTGTGATAGTGATGTTATCATTATGCATTTACCACAACTTTGTTTGTTGATTTGCATACTGCTGGGTGAGCAATTACATATGTACAAAGAGATAGAAAACATATCGGTTCATGCACAAGAGGGTGCACTAACGGCATGTGTGAAGGGGCCAGGGGGAGCACAGTGAGGCATGTGGAAAAAGAAGCAGGGGAGCACAGTGAGGCATGTGGGAAGGGAAGCAGGGGAGCACAGTGAGGCATGTGGGAAGGGAAGCAGGGGAGCACAGTGAGGCATGTGGGAAGGGAAGCAGGGGAGCACAGTGAGGCATGTGGGTTGGGAAGCCGGGGAGCGCAGTGAGGCATATGGGTTGGGAAGCCGGGGAGCACAGTGAGGCATGTGGGATGGGAAGTAGGGGAGCACAGTGAGGCATGTGGGATGGGAAGCAGGGGAGCACAGTGAGGCAAGTGGGTTGGGAAGCAGGGGAGCACAGTGAGGCATATGGGATGCGAAGCAGGGGAGCACAGTGAGGCATGTGGGATGGGAAGCAGGGGAGCACAGTGAGGCATGTATAATGGGAAGCAGGGGAGCACAGTGAGGCATGTAGGATGGGAAGCAGGAGAGCACAGTGAGGCATGTGGGAAGGGAATTAGGAGAGCACAGTGAGGCATGTGGGATGGGAAGCAGGAGAGCACAGTGAGGCATGTGGGATGGGAAGCAGGGGAGCACAGTGAGGCATGTGGGATGGGAAGCAGGAGAGCACAGTGAGGCATGTGGGATGGGAAGCAGGAGAGCACAGTGAGGCATGTGGGATGGGAAGCAGGAGAGCACAGTGAGGCATGTGGGAAGGGAAGTAGGAGAGCACAGTGAGGCATGTGGGATGGGAAGTAGGAGAGCACAGTGAGGCATGTGGGATGGGAAGCAGGGGAGCACAGTGAGGCATGTGGGATGGGAAGCAGGGGAGCGCAGTGAGGCATATGGGATGGGAAGCAGGGGAGCACAGCCAGGCATGTGGGATGGGAAGCAGGAGAGCACAGTGAGGCATGTGGGATGGGAAGCAGGAGAGCACAGTGAGGCATGTGGGAAGGGAAGCAGGAGAGCACAGTGAGGCATGTGGGATGGGAAGCAGGAGAGCACAGTGAGGCATGTAGGATGGGAAGCAGGAGAGCACAGTGAGGCATGTGGGAAGGGAATTAGGAGAGCACAGTGAGGCATGTGGGAAGGGAAGCAGTAGAGCACAGTGAGGCATGTGGGAAGGGAAGTAGGAGAGCACAGTGAGGCATGTGGGATGGGAAGCAGGGGAGCACAGTGAGGCATGTGGGATGGGAAGCAGGAGAGCACAGTGAGGCATGTGGGAAGGGAAGTAGGAGAGCACAGTGAGGCATGTGGTATGGGAAGCAGGGGAGCACAGTGAGGCATGTGGGTTGGGAAGCCGGGGAGCGCAGTGAGGCATGTGGGAAGGGAAGCAGGGGAGCACAGTGAGGCATGTGGGAAGGGAAGCAGGGGAGCACAGTGAGGCATGTGGGTTGGGAAGCCGGGGAGCGCAGTGAGGCATATGGGTTGGGAAGCCGGGGAGCACAGTGAGGCATGTGGGATGGGAAGTAGGGGAGCACAGTGAGGCATGTGGGATGGGAAGCAGGGGAGCACAGTGAGGCATGTGGGATGCGAAGCAGGGGAGCACAGTGAGGCATGTGGGATGGGAAGCAGGGGAGCACAGTGAGGCATGTATACTGGGAAGCAGGGGAGCACAGTGAGGCATGTGGGATGGGAAGCAGGGAAGCACAGCCAGGCATGTGGGTTGGGAAGCAGGAGAGCACAGTGAGGCATGTGGGATGGGAAGCAGGAGAGCACAGTGAGGCATGTGGGAAGGGAAGCAGGAGAGCACAGTGAGGCATGTGGGATGGGAAGCAGGAGAGCACAGTGAGGCATGTAGGATAGGAAGCAGGAGAGCACAGTGAGGCATGTAGGATAGGAAGCAGGAGAGCACAGTGAGGCATGTGGGAAGGGAATTAGGAGAGCACAGTGAGGCATGTGGGAAGGGAAGCAGGAGAGCACAGTGAGGCATGTGGGAAGGGAAGTAGGAGAGCACAGTGAGGCATGTGGGATGGGAAGCAGGGGAGCACAGTGAGGAATGTGGGATGGGAAGCAGGAGAGCACAGTGAGGCATGTGGGAAGGGAAGTAGGAGAGCACAGTGAGGCATGTGGGATGGGAAGCAGGGGAGCGCAGTGAGGCATGTGGGATGGGAAGTAGGAGAGCTGTCAGCGTCCGGGGTCTTACCGGAATGCTGGGGCCGCGGGGCGGGCTTCACGGGCGGCTGGGCAGCGGCGGTGGAGGGCTGCGGCTCTGGGTTCAAGGGTACAGGCAGCGGTAATGGCGTTGAGGTGGTCCGCTCGTGGCGGCGGGACGCCGCTACAGCGGCTCGCTCTCGCTAAACCGTTGCCTAGTAGACCAGGGGCAGTGAGCAGCATGTTGTCAGAAAAAGTCTGCATTACTGGGCGCCGCCATGTTGGAGACCAAGTTTCTGACATAATTCCTGTTACTAGTTTTCCAGCCAATCCAGGGAGACTTCTTCCTATAAAAGGGGGCTGGTTTAGGACAGGGATGCCAGTGCTTCAAGTTACAACCCTGTTGTAGGTGCTTTAGCCTGTGCTCCCAGGATTCCTGCTGTATTCTGGTACTTCTAACCCTGCATTGCCAGTTCTCAGTTGCTGCTGCAGTTTCCCCGTTCCTAGCCTGCTGCTGCCCGTGGAGACGCTCTTGGAAAACCCGGTTCAGTAAGACCCTTTGGGCACGGACAACCCCGGGTCTCTTGCCACGTCCTTCAAGCCACAGTCCGCAGATTCTTGCTTCCAGCCAAGTCCTCGAACCACCATTCACAGTCCTCAGCTCGTTATCTCCAGCTTCATCTTTCAAGCCACAGTCTACAGTTCTCAGTCTCCAGTCACGACCCAAACTACCATCCACAGTACTAAGCTCCTCTACCGCAGTTTCATCTCATAAGTCACAGTCCACGGTTCTTGTCTTCAGCCTCGTTTTACTCTCACTCACAGTTCCACAGTTCTTTGTCTACGACCACGTTCTCAAGTCACCGTTCATCAACCTCAGTTTTCTACCTCTGCTCTGTACATAATAAATACTTTCCATTGACTCTCAAACTCCGCCTACATCCTTCATTGCTCCGTATCCCATGCAAAGGAACTATATCCAACCCCCTCATTTTGTTCTTCCCCAGCCTGCTACCTCCTTGGGCAAGTCTCAGCTGCCAGATCCCCAAACTTTGCTAGACGTGACAGTAAGCACTGGCCCAATGGATTCGACGGTTGATCAGGCCTCAGGAGGAGATTCAACCGCTGATATCTGGTCTCGCTTAAGTAAGCAGGAGGCCACACAATCTCAAATTGTGCAGTTCATGCAGAGTATGTCCGAACGTCTCGATTCTCTCTGTGTTGCCATGACGGCTCCTCAAGTTTCTACAGCTGCTCCCACATTAGCACCTCCGGTTCCGCTTCCTCCTGTGCCAGGCCCACTTCCACGGTTGCATTTGCCATCTCCCAGTAAATTCGATGGGAATCCAAAGCAATGCCGTGGGTTTCTTAACCAGTGTGAAATCCAGTTCGAACTACAGTCGGCCAGTTTCCCATCAGCACGAACCAAGGTAGCCTATATCATTTCTTTACTTACTGGGCAAGCGTTGGAATGGGCGTCACCATTGTGGGAGAGGTCGGATCCAATCCTGTCTAACTACTCAGAGTTTGTAGCCGCCTTTCGAAGAATCTTCGACGAACCGGGCAGGACTTCTGCTGCCTCATTGGAGATCCTGCGCCTGCGTCAGGGCACGCGTACGTACGTACGTACGTACGTACGTACGTACGTACGGTCAGTCAGTACGTGATCCAGTTTCGTACTCTCTCCTCTGAACTGAACTGGAATGAGGAGGCTCTCATCGCAGCTTTCTGGAGCGGTCTCTCCAAAAAGATCAAAGATGACCTCGCGACTCAGGACGTACCTGATAAGTTGGATAAGTTAATTTCCCTATGCAATAAATTAGACTTAAGATACAGAGAACGCTGTATGGAGAGATCACGGTCAGATCGTCCCAGGCCTCGAGTCGTTCCTCTACCAACACCATCAACTCCAACTACTGAGGAACCCATGCAGATCAATCGTTCCCGTCTTTCCAACGAGGAACGTCAGAGACGGCGACAAGGGAACTTATGCCTGTACTGTGGTGCATCTGATCATTTTGTTAAATCTTGTAGCCAACGTCCGGGAAACGCCCGCTCCTAGCTTGTGCCGGAGATGTCAAGCTAGGAGAATTCTCAGAATTACTTGCCAAGAAAGAGTCAGTCTTGTTAACCCACCTGGAGCTTCCTTCTTCCTCCCTTCTCATCCCTGCACTACTCGACTCCGGAGCCGCCGAAAGTTTTATTACATCAGCTCTGGTCAAACGATCTGGGATACAAATGGTCCGTTTGGATCGTACCATCTCAATTACTGCTGTGGATGGAAGTCATATTCCTGAGGGAATTATCACTCTTCGTACAATTCCTCTTAAGATGAAGGTTGGAGCTCTTCATTCGGAAAACATCTCTTTCCTAGTAATTCCCAAAGCCTCTCACGAACTGATCCTAGGATTTCCATGGTTAATTAGACACAATCCCCACATAGATTGGCAAACCATGGATGTTCTTTCCTGGGGACGAAACTGCTTCCAGAACGGTTTGCCCTCTGTAAGACCTCTCTGCTCTTCTAGTCCTTCCAGCCTCCCTGCAGAATACCAGGCCTTCCAAGATGTTTTTAGTAAGCATGGGGCAGACACCTTGCCTCCGCATCGCACTTGGGATTGTCCCATTGATCTGGTACCCGGCAAGACTCCTCCCCGAGGTTGAATCTACCCGCTCTCTCTCCCTGAGACTCAGGCCATGTCGGAGTATATCCGGGAGAACTTGGAAAAAGGGTTCATTAGGTCATCCACCTCTCCGGCTGGGGCGGGGTTTTTCTTTGTCAAAAAGAAGGATGGGGGTCTGCGGCCCTGTATTGACTATAGAGGTCTCAATGACATTACAATTAAGAACAGATATCCATTACCTCTAATTCCAGAACTGTTCGACCGTGTTAAAGGAGCTACTGTATTCACTAAGCTGGACTTACGGGGAGCCTACAATCTTATACGTATTCGCCCAGGTGACAAATGGAAGACGGCTTTTAATACCCGCGACGGCCATTACGAATATCTGGTAATGCCTTTCGGCCTATGTAACGCCCCAGCCGTCTTTCAAGAATTCGTTAATGAAATCTTCAGAGACCTCCTCTATGACTGCTTGGTGGTTTACTTGGATGACATCCTCATTTTTTCTAGGGATCTGAAGACCCATCGAGAACAAGTCAAAGAAGTTCTAACTCGTTTACGGAGGAATCAACTATTTTGTAAGCTCGAGAAGTGCACCTTCGAAGTACCCATGATTCCATTCCTCGGTTACATCCTTTCAGGGCAGAAATTGCAGATGGACCCCGCTAAAGTCCAAGCGATTCAGGATTGGTCGCTTTCAGCTTCCCTTAAGGGAGTTCAACGTTTCCTGGGGTTCGCTAACTTCTACCGAAGATTCATTCAGAATTATTCCTCTGTCATAGCCCCCATAACAGCATTAACCAGGAAAGGAGCCGATCCAGCCAAATGGTCTCCAGAGGCTTTAGAAGCCTTTTCATCGTTAAAGAAGGCCTTCATGACCGCTCCTGTTCTTCGACAACCTGATCTCAGTCGTCCGTTCCTGGTGGAAGTCGATGCCTCCACGGTAGGAGTGGGAGCAGTTTTGTCCCAGCTCTTCGAGGACAAGAAAGTCCATCCTTGTGCATTCTTCTCGCGAAGATTCTCCCCCACTGAGCAGAATTACGCTATTGGGGAGCAAGAATTACTAGCAATTAAGTTAGCCTTTGAGGAGTGGAGGTATTTGTTGGAGGGAGCTCAGCATACAATCTCGGTAACCACGGATCATCAGAACCTCCTGTATCTACAGTCAGCCCAATGTCTGAACCCACGTCAAGCAAGATGGGCACTCTTCTTTACCCGTTTCAACTTTAAACTTAGTTACCGTCCAGGGTCCCTCAACAAAAAGGCAGATGCATTATCTCGTTCCTTGAGTTCTGAAGAACCCTCTGACCGTTCAAAAGAACAATACATCTTAGACTCCACCTCTTTTTCAGCAACCAATACCTCTCCACTTCCTCCTCCAGGAAAGATCTTCGTTGCTCCAAATCTTCGCAAGAGACTGCTTACATGGGCTCATTCCTCCTCCTTCATGGGCCATGCGGGTGGTCATAAAACGCTCAAATTCATTCAGCGCTCCTACTGGTGGCCTTATCTCAGGACTGATGTACAGGAATTCGTGGCTGCCTGTCCAAAGTGTGCTCAGCATAAAAGTCCCAAAGGTCCTCTAGTCGGGTTACTTCATCCGCTACCTGTGCCGCAAAGACCATGGACACATATTTCTATGGACTTTATTACTGTTTTGTCTGTGTCTGGCGGACGGAACACCGTATGGGTCATAGTTGATCGATTTTCTAAAATGGCACACTTTGTTCCCCTGGCCAGTCTTCCATCAGCATCCCAGCTGGCAAAATTATTCATAGCAGAGATTTTTTGTCTCCATGGTTTACCGCAGGAAATCGTATCTGATAGAGGTCCCCAGTTTGTGGCCAAGTTTTGGAAATCCCTATGTTCTGCTCTTGGCGTGAAATTGAATTTCTCCTCAGGATATCATCCTCAAACGGATGGTCAAACAGAAAGAGTGAACCAGGACCTAGTGACATTTCTGCGTTTATTCATGTCCTCCTCTCAGGACGACTGGCTGGACTTCCTCCCATTTGCAGAATTTGCCCATAACAATCTTTATCACTCTGCCAAAATCTTCTCCATTTTTCATTAATTATGGTTATCATCTGAAAGTTCCTGACTTCCAACTTCTGCCTACACTCGAGGTTCCTGCCGCAGAGTCATCACTTCGACAATTTACTGAAACCTGGAAACAAATTCACAAGGCCTTGCTCAAGACATCCAAGAAGTATAAGACCTACGCAGATCTGAAGCGAAAAGCGGTACCAAGTCTTAAAGTGGGAGATCGGGTTTGGGTTTCCACACGTAACCTAAGATTGAAGGTTCCTACTAAGAAGTTTGCTCCCAGGTTTATTGGGCCCTACCCAATCGAAAAAGTTTTGAATCCTGTGGCTTACAAGGTGAAGTTACCTCCACATTTAAGAATCCCTAACGCTTTTCATATTTCTCTCTTAAAACCGTTGGTACTCAATCGATTCAGAGCTGCTCTGCCTAAATCACCCAAGATCCAGTCAACACAAGGAGACAAATTTGAGATTCCCGCAAACGATACGGTTGCCTCCGGTACCTAGTTGATTGGAAATGATATGGACCTGAGGAAAGGTCCTGGGTAGAGGCAGAGGACGTCCATGCCCCAAGACTTCTTCGGACATTTCATGCCAAATTTCCAGCTAAACCTTATAGGTGTCCGGAGTCCCCCCGCAAAGGGGGGGGGGGGGGGTACTGTCAGCATCCGGGGTCTTACCGGAACGCTGGGGCCGCGGGGCGGGCTTCACGGGCGGCTGGGCAGCGGCGGTGGAGGGCTGCGGCTCTGGGTTCAAGGGTACAGGCAGCGGTAATGGCGTTGAGGTGGTCTGCTCGTGGCGGCGGGTCGTCGCTGCAGCGGCTCGCTCTTGCTAAACCATTGCCTAGGAGATCAGGGGCAGTGAGCAGCATGTTGTCAGAAAAGGTCTGCATTACTGGGCGCCGCCATGTTGGAGACCAAGTTTCTGACATAATTCCTGTTCCTAGTTTTCCAGCCAATCCAGGGAGACTTCTTCCTATAAAAGGGGGCTGGTTTAGGACAGGGATGCCAGTGCTTCAAGTTACAACCCTGTTGTAGGTGCTTTAGCCTGTGCTCCCAGGATTCCTGCTGTATTCTGGTACTTCTAACCCTGCATTGCCAGTTCTCAGTTGCTGCTGCAGTTTCCCCGTTCCTAGCCTGCTGCTGCCCGTGGAGACGCTCTTGGAAAACCCGGTTCAGTAAGACCCTTTGGGCACGGATGACCCTGGGTCTCTTGCCTCGTCCTCCAAGCCACAGTCCGCAGATTCTTGCTTCCAGCCAAGTCCTCGAACCACCATTCACAGTCCTCAGCTCGTTATCTCCAGCTTCATCTTTCAAGCCACAGTCTACAGTTCTCAGTCTCCAGTCACGACCCAAACTACCGTCCACAGTTCTCAGCTCCTCTACCGCAGTTTCATCTCATAAGTCACAGTCCACGGTTCTGGTCTTCAGCCTCGTTTTACTCTCACTCACAGTTCCACAGTTCTTTGTCTACGACCACGTTCTCAAGTCACCGTTCATCAACCTCAGTTTTCTACCTCTGCTTTGTACATAATAAATACTTTCCATTGACTCTCAAACTCCGCCTACATCCTTCATTGCTCCGTATCCCATGCAAAGGAAATATATCCAACCCCCTCATTTTGTTCTTCCCCAGCCTGCTACCTCCTTGGGCAAGTCTCAGCTGCCGGATCCCCAAACTTTGCTAGTCGTGACAAGAGCACAGTGAGGCATGTGGGATGGGAAGCAGGGGAGCATAGTGAGGCATGTTTGATGGGAAGCAGGGGAGCACAGTGAGGCATGTGGGTTGGAAAGCAGGGGAGCACAGTGTGGGATGGGAAGCAGGGGAGCACAGTGAGGCATGTGGGATGCGAAGCAGGGGAGCACAGTGAGGCAAGTGGGATGGGAAGTAGAAGAGCACAGTGAGGCATGTGGGATGGGAAGCAGGAGAGCACAGTGAGGCATGTGGGATGGGAAGCAGGAGAGCACAGTGAGGTATGTGGGATGGGAAGCAGGGGAGCACAGTGGGGCATGTGGGATGGGAAGCAGGAGAGCACAGTGAGACATGTGGGTTGGGAAGCAGGAGAGCACAGTGAGGCATGTGGGATGGGAAGTAGGAAAGCACAGTGAGGCATGTGGGATGGGAAGTAGGAAAGCACAGTGAGGCATGTGGGATGGGAAGCAGGGGAGCACAGTGAGGCATGTGGGGTGGGAAGCAGGGAAGCACAGTGAGGCATGTGGGTTGGGAGGCAGGGGAGCACAGTGAGGCATGTGGGTTGGGAAGCAGGAGAGCACAGTGAGGCATGTGGGATGGGAAGCAGGGGAGCACAGTGAGGCATGTGGGATGGGAAGCAGGGGAGCACAGTGAGGCATGTGGGGTGGGAAGCAGGGGAGCACAGTGAGACATGTGGGTTGGGAAGCAGGAGAGCACAGTGAGGCATGTGGGATGGGAAGCAGGGGAGCACAGTGAGGCAAGTGGGGTAGGAAGCAGGGGAGCACAGTGAGGCATGTGGGTTGGGAAGCAGGAGAGCACAGTGTGGCATGTGGGATGGGAAGCAGGGGAGCACAGTGAAGCATGTGGGATGCGAAGCAGGGGAGCACAGTGAGGCATGTGGGATGGGAAGTAGGAGAGCACAGTGAGGCATGTGGGATGGGAAGCAGGAGAGCACAGTGAGGCATGTGGGATGGGAAGCAGGAAAGCACAGTGAGGCATGTGGGATGGGAAGCAGGGGAGCACAGTGGGGCATGTGGGATGGGAAGCAGGAGAGCACAGTGAGACATGTGGGTTGGGAAGCAGGAGAGCACAGTGAGGCATGTGGGATGGGAAGTAGGAAAGCACAGTGAGGCATGTGGGATGGGAAGCAGGGGAGCACAGTGAGGCATGTGGGGTGGGAAGCACAGTGAGGCATGTGGGTTGGGAAGCAGGGGAGTACAGTGAGGCATGTGGGTTGGAAAGCAGGAGAGCACAGTGAGGCACGCCTGCGTCAGGGCACGCGTACGTACGTACGTACGTACGTACGTACGTACGTACGTACGTACGTACGTACGTACGTACGGTCAGTCAGTACGTGATCCAGTTTCGTACTCTCTCCTCTGAACTGAACTGGAATGAGGAGGCTCTCATCGCAGCTTTCTGGAGCGGTCTCTCCAAAAAGATCAAAGATGACCTCGCGACTCAGGACGTACCTGATAAGTTGGATAAGTTAATTTCCCTATGCAATAAATTAGACTTAAGATACAGAGAACGCTGTATGGAGAGATCACGGTCAGATCGTCCCAGGCCTCGAGTCGTTCCTCTACCAACACCATCAACTCCAACTACTGAGGAACCCATGCAGATCAATCGTTCCCGTCTTTCCAACGAGGAACGTCAGAGACGGCGACAAGGGAACTTATGCCTGTACTGTGGTGCATCTGATCATTTTGTTAAATCTTGTAGCCAACGTCCGGGAAACGCCCGCTCCTAGCTTGTGCCGGAGATGTCAAGCTAGGAGAATTCTCAGAATTACTTGCCAAGAAAGAGTCAGTCTTGTTAACCCACCTGGAGCTTCCTTCTTCCTCCCTTCTCATCCCTGCACTACTCGACTCCGGAGCCGCCGAAAGTTTTATTACATCAGCTCTGGTCAAACGATCTGGGATACAAATGGTCCGTTTGGATCGTACCATCTCAATTACTGCTGTGGATGGAAGTCATATTCCTGAGGGAATTATCACTCTTCGTACAATTCCTCTTAAGATGAAGGTTGGAGCTCTTCATTCGGAAAACATCTCTTTCCTAGTAATTCCCAAAGCCTCTCACGAACTGATCCTAGGATTTCCATGGTTAATTAGACACAATCCCCACATAGATTGGCAAACCATGGATGTTCTTTCCTGGGGACGAAACTGCTTCCAGAACGGTTTGCCCTCTGTAAGACCTCTCTGCTCTTCTAGTCCTTCCAGCCTCCCTGCAGAATACCAGGCCTTCCAAGATGTTTTTAGTAAGCATGGGGCGGACACCTTGCCTCCGCATCGCACTTGGGATTGTCCCATTGATCTGGTACCCGGCAAGACTCCTCCCCGAGGTTGAATCTACCCGCTCTCTCTCCCTGAGACTCAGGCCATGTCGGAGTATATCCGGGAGAACTTGGAAAAAGGGTTCATTAGGTCATCCACCTCTCCGGCTGGGGCGGGGTTTTTCTTTGTCAAAAAGAAGGATGGGGGTCTGCGGCCCTGTATTGACTATAGAGGTCTCAATGACATTACAATTAAGAACAGATATCCATTACCTCTAATTCCAGAACTGTTCGACCGTGTTAAAGGAGCTACTGTATTCACTAAGCTGGACTTACGGGGAGCCTACAATCTTATACGTATTCGCCCAGGTGACAAATGGAAGACGGCTTTTAATACCCGCGACGGCCATTACGAATATCTGGTAATGCCTTTCGGCCTATGTAACGCCCCAGCCGTCTTTCAAGAATTCGTTAATTCGTTAATGAAATCTTCAGAGACCTCCTCTATGACTGCTTGGTGGTTTACTTGGATGACATCCTCATTTTTTCTAGGGATCTGAAGACCCATCGAGAACAAGTCAAAGAAGTTCTAACTCGTTTACGGAGGAATCAACTATTTTGTAAGCTCGAGAAGTGCACCTTCGAAGTACCCATGATTCCATTCCTCGGTTACATCCTTTCAGGGCAGAAATTGCAGATGGACCCCGCTAAAGTCCAAGCGATTCAGGATTGGTCGCTTTCAGCTTCCCTTAAGGGAGTTCAACGTTTCCTGGGGTTCGCTAACTTCTACCGAAGATTCATTCAGAATTATTCCTCTGTCATAGCCCCCATAACAGCATTAACCAGGAAAGGAGCCGATCCAGCCAAATGGTCTCCAGAGGCTTTAGAAGCCTTTTCATCGTTAAAGAAGGCCTTCATGACCGCTCCTGTTCTTCGACAACCTGATCTCAGTCGTCCGTTCCTGGTGGAAGTCGATGCCTCCACGGTAGGAGTGGGAGCAGTTTTGTCCCAGCTCTTCGAGGACAAGAAAGTCCATCCTTGTGCATTCTTCTCGCGAAGATTCTCCCCCACTGAGCAGAATTACGCTATTGGGGAGCAAGAATTACTAGCAATTAAGTTAGCCTTTGAGGAGTGGAGGTATTTGTTGGAGGGAGCTCAGCATACAATCTCGGTAACCACGGATCATCAGAACCTCCTGTATCTACAGTCAGCCCAATGTCTGAACCCACGTCAAGCAAGATGGGCACTCTTCTTTACCCGTTTCAACTTTAAACTTAGTTACCGTCCAGGGTCCCTCAACAAAAAGGCAGATGCATTATCTCGTTCCTTGAGTTCTGAAGAACCCTCTGACCGTTCAAAAGAACAATACATCTTAGACTCCACCTCTTTTTCAGCAACCAATACCTCTCCACTTCCTCCTCCAGGAAAGATCTTCGTTGCTCCAAATCTTCGCAAGAGACTGCTTACATGGGCTCATTCCTCCTCCTTCATGGGCCATGCGGGTGGTCATAAAACGCTCAAATTCATTCAGCGCTCCTACTGGTGGCCTTATCTCAGGACTGATGTACAGGAATTCGTGGCTGCCTGTCCAAAGTGTGCTCAGCATAAAAGTCCCAAAGGTCCTCTAGTCGGGTTACTTCATCCGCTACCTGTGCCGCAAAGACCATGGACACATATTTCTATGGACTTTATTACTGTTTTGTCTGTGTCTGGCGGACGGAACACCGTATGGGTCATAGTTGATCGATTTTCTAAAATGGCACACTTTGTTCCCCTGGCCAGTCTTCCATCAGCATCCCAGCTGGCAAAATTATTCATAGCAGAGATTTTTTGTCTCCATGGTTTACCGCAGGAAATCGTATCTGATAGAGGTCCCCAGTTTGTGGCCAAGTTTTGGAAATCCCTATGTTCTGCTCTTGGCGTGAAATTGAATTTCTCCTCAGGATATCATCCTCAAACGGATGGTCAAACAGAAAGAGTGAACCAGGACCTAGTGACATTTCTGCGTTTATTCATGTCCTCCTCTCAGGACGACTGGCTGGACTTCCTCCCATTTGCAGAATTTGCCCATAACAATCTTTATCACTCTGCCAAAATCTTCTCCATTTTTCATTAATTATGGTTATCATCTGAAAGTTCCTGACTTCCAACTTCTGCCTACACTCGAGGTTCCTGCCGCAGAGTCATCACTTCGACAATTTACTGAAACCTGGAAACAAATTCACAAGGCCTTGCTCAAGACATCCAAGAAGTATAAGACCTACGCAGATCTGAAGCGAAAAGCGGTACCAAGTCTTAAAGTGGGAGATCGGGTTTGGGTTTCCACACGTAACCTAAGATTGAAGGTTCCTACTAAGAAGTTTGCTCCCAGGTTTATTGGGCCCTACCCAATCGAAAAAGTTTTGAATCCTGTGGCTTACAAGGTGAAGTTACCTCCACATTTAAGAATCCCTAACGCTTTTCATATTTCTCTCTTAAAACCGTTGGTACTCAATCGATTCAGAGCTGCTCTGCCTAAATCACCCAAGATCCAGTCAACACAAGGAGACAAATTTGAGATTCCCGCAAACGATACGGTTGCCTCCGGTACCTAGTTGATTGGAAATGATATGGACCTGAGGAAAGGTCCTGGGTAGAGGCAGAGGACGTCCATGCCCCAAGACTTCTTCGGACATTTCATGCCAAATTTCCAGCTAAACCTTATAGGTGTCCGGAGTCCCCCCGCAAAGGGGGGGGGGGGGTACTGTCAGCATCCGGGGTCTTACCGGAACGCTGGGGCCGCGGGGCGGGCTTCACGGGCGGCTGGGCAGCGGCGGTGGAGGGCTGCGGCTCTGGGTTCAAGGGTACAGGCAGCGGTAATGGCGTTGAGGTGGTCTGCTCGTGGCGGCGGGTCGTCGCTGCAGCGGCTCGCTCTTGCTAAACCATTGCCTAGGAGATCAGGGGCAGTGAGCAGCATGTTGTCAGAAAAGGTCTGCATTACTGGGCGCCGCCATGTTGGAGACCAAGTTTCTGACATAATTCCTGTTCCTAGTTTTCCAGCCAATCCAGGGAGACTTCTTCCTATAAAAGGGGGCTGGTTTAGGACAGGGATGCCAGTGCTTCAAGTTACAACCCTGTTGTAGGTGCTTTAGCCTGTGCTCCCAGGATTCCTGCTGTATTCTGGTACTTCTAACCCTGCATTGCCAGTTCTCAGTTGCTGCTGCAGTTTCCCCGTTCCTAGCCTGCTGCTGCCCGTGGAGACGCTCTTGGAAAACCCGGTTCAGTAAGACCCTTTGGGCACGGATGACCCTGGGTCTCTTGCCTCGTCCTCCAAGCCACAGTCCGCAGATTCTTGCTTCCAGCCAAGTCCTCGAACCACCATTCACAGTCCTCAGCTCGTTATCTCCAGCTTCATCTTTCAAGCCACAGTCTACAGTTCTCAGTCTCCAGTCACGACCCAAACTACCGTCCACAGTTCTCAGCTCCTCTACCGCAGTTTCATCTCATAAGTCACAGTCCACGGTTCTGGTCTTCAGCCTCGTTTTACTCTCACTCACAGTTCCACAGTTCTTTGTCTACGACCACGTTCTCAAGTCACCGTTCATCAACCTCAGTTTTCTACCTCTGCTTTGTACATAATAAATACTTTCCATTGACTCTCAAACTCCGCCTACATCCTTCATTGCTCCGTATCCCATGCAAAGGAAATATATCCAACCCCCTCATTTTGTTCTTCCCCAGCCTGCTACCTCCTTGGGCAAGTCTCAGCTGCCGGATCCCCAAACTTTGCTAGTCGTGACAAGAGCACAGTGAGGCATGTGGGATGGGAAGCAGGGGAGCATAGTGAGGCATGTTTGATGGGAAGCAGGGGAGCACAGTGAGGCATGTGGGTTGGAAAGCAGGGGAGCACAGTGTGGGATGGGAAGCAGGGGAGCACAGTGAGGCATGTGGGATGCGAAGCAGGGGAGCACAGTGAGGCAAGTGGGATGGGAAGTAGAAGAGCACAGTGAGGCATGTGGGATGGGAAGCAGGAGAGCACAGTGAGGCATGTGGGATGGGAAGCAGGAGAGCACAGTGAGGTATGTGGGATGGGAAGCAGGGGAGCACAGTGGGGCATGTGGGATGGGAAGCAGGAGAGCACAGTGAGACATGTGGGTTGGGAAGCAGGAGAGCACAGTGAGGCATGTGGGATGGGAAGTAGGAAAGCACAGTGAGGCATGTGGGATGGGAAGTAGGAAAGCACAGTGAGGCATGTGGGATGGGAAGCAGGGGAGCACAGTGAGGCATGTGGGGTGGGAAGCAGGGAAGCACAGTGAGGCATGTGGGTTGGGAGGCAGGGGAGCACAGTGAGGCATGTGGGTTGGGAAGCAGGAGAGCACAGTGAGGCATGTGGGATGGGAAGCAGGGGAGCACAGTGAGGCATGTGGGATGGGAAGCAGGGGAGCACAGTGAGGCATGTGGGGTGGGAAGCAGGGGAGCACAGTGAGACATGTGGGTTGGGAAGCAGGAGAGCACAGTGAGGCATGTGGGATGGGAAGCAGGGGAGCACAGTGAGGCAAGTGGGGTAGGAAGCAGGGGAGCACAGTGAGGCATGTGGGTTGGGAAGCAGGAGAGCACAGTGTGGCATGTGGGATGGGAAGCAGGGGAGCACAGTGAAGCATGTGGGATGCGAAGCAGGGGAGCACAGTGAGGCATGTGGGATGGGAAGTAGGAGAGCACAGTGAGGCATGTGGGATGGGAAGCAGGAGAGCACAGTGAGGCATGTGGGATGGGAAGCAGGAAAGCACAGTGAGGCATGTGGGATGGGAAGCAGGGGAGCACAGTGGGGCATGTGGGATGGGAAGCAGGAGAGCACAGTGAGACATGTGGGTTGGGAAGCAGGAGAGCACAGTGAGGCATGTGGGATGGGAAGTAGGAAAGCACAGTGAGGCATGTGGGATGGGAAGCAGGGGAGCACAGTGAGGCATGTGGGGTGGGAAGCACAGTGAGGCATGTGGGTTGGGAAGCAGGGGAGTACAGTGAGGCATGTGGGTTGGAAAGCAGGAGAGCACAGTGAGGCATGTGGGATGGGAAGCAGGGGAGCACAGTGAGGCATGTGGGATGGGAAGCAGGGGAGCACCGTGAGGCATGTGGGGTGGGAAGCAGGGGAGCACAGTGAGGCAAGTGGGGTGGGAAGCAGGAAAGCACAGTGAGGCATGTGGGTTGGGAAGCAGGAGAGCACAGTGAGGCAAGTGGGGTGGGAAGCAGGGGAGCACAGTGAGGCATGTGGGATGCGAAGCAGGGGTGCACAGTGAGGCATGTGGGATGGGAAGTAGGAGAGCACAGTGAGGCATGTGGGATAGGAAGCAGGAGAGCACAGTGAGGCATGTGGGATGGGAAGCAGGAGAGCACAGTGAGGCATGTGGGATGGGAAGCAGGGGAGCACAGTGGGGCATGTGGGATTGGAAGCAGGAGAGCACAGTGAGACATGTGGGTTCGGAAGCAGGAGAGCACAGTGAGGCATGTGGGATGGGAAGTAGGAAAGCACAGTGAGGCATGTGGGATGGGAAGCAGGGGAGCACAGTGAGGCATGTGGGGTAGGAAGCAGGGGAGCACAGTGAGGCATGTGGGTTGGGAAGCAGGGGAGCACAGTGAGGCATGTGGGTTGGGAAGCAGGAGAGCACAGTGAGGCATGTGGGGTGGGAAGCAGGGGAGCACAGTGAGGCATGTGGGTTGGGAAGCAGGAGAGCACAGTGAGGCATGTGGGATGGGAAGCAGGGGAGCACAGTGAGGCAAGTGGGTTGGGAAGCAGGGGAGCACAGTGAGGCATGTGGGTTGGGAAGCAGGAGAGCACAGTGAGGCATGTGGGATGGGAAGCAGGGGAGCACAGTGAGGCATGTGGGATGGGAAGCAGGGGAGCACAGTGAGGCATGTGGGGTGGGAAGCAGGGGAGCACAGTGAGGCATGTATAATGGGAAGCAGGGGAGCACAGTGAGACATGTGGGATGGGCCGCAGGGGAGCTTAGTGAGGCATGTGGGATGAGATGCAGGGGAGCACAGTGAGGCATGTGGGAAGTGAAGCAGGGGAGCACAGTGAGGCATGTGGGATGGGAAGCAGGGGAGCGCAGTGAGGCATGTATAATGGGAAACGGGAGCACAGTGAGGCATGTGGGATGGGAAGCAGGGGAGCACAGTGAGGCATCTGGGATGGGAAGCAGGGGAGCGCAGTGAGGCATGTGGGATGGGAAACAGGGGAACGCAGTGAGGCATGTGGGATGGGAAGCAGGGGAGCACAGTGAGGCATGTGAAATGGGAAGCAGGGGAGCGCAGTGAGGCATGTGTAATGGGAAGCAGGGGAGCACCGTGAGGCAAGTGGGAAGGGGCCAGAGGTAGCACAGTGAGGCATGTGGGATGCGAAGCAGGGGAGCACAGTGAGGCATGTGGTGTGGGAAGCAGGGGAGCACAGTGAGGCATGTGGGTTGGGAAGCAGGAGAGCACAGTGAGGCATGTGGGATGGGAAGCAGGGGAGCACAGTGAGGCATGTGTAATGGGAAGCAGGGGAGCACCGTGAGGCAAGTGGGAAGGGGCCAGAGATAGCACAGTGAGGCATGTGGGGTGGGAAGCAGGGGAGCACAGTGAGGCATGTGGGGTGGGAAGCAGGGGAGCACAGTGTGGCATGTGGGTTGGGAAGCAGGGGAGCACAGTGAGGCATGTGGGGTGGGAAGCAGGGGAGCACAGTGAGGCATGTGGGTTGGGAGGCAGGGGAGCACAGTGAGGCATGTGGGTTGGGAAGCAGGAGAGCACAGTGAGGCATGTGGGATGGGAAGCAGGAGAGCACAGTGAGGCATGTGGGATGGGAAGCAGGGGAGCACAGTGAGGCATGTGGGATGGGAAGCAGGGGAGCACAGTGAGGCATGTGGGGTGGGAAGCAGGGGAGCACAGTGAGGCATGTGGGTTGGGAAGCAGGAGAGCACAGTGAGGCATGTGGGATGGGAAGCAGGGGAGCACAGTGAGGCAAGTGGGGTGGGAAGCAGGGTAGCACAGTGAGGCATGTGGGTTGGGAAGCAGGAGAGCACAGTGTGGCATGTGGGATGGGAAGCAGGGGAGCACAGTGAAGCATGTGGGATGCGAAGCAGGGGAGCACAGTGAGGCATGTGGGATGGGAAGTAGGAGAGCACAGTGAGGCATGTGGGATGGGAAGCAGGAGAGCACAGTGAGGCATGTCGGATGGGAAGCAGGAAAGCACAGTGAGGCATGTGGGATGGGAAGCAGGGGAGCACAGTGGGGCATGTGGGATGGGAAGCAGGAGAGCACAGTGAGACATGTGGGTTGGGAAGCAGGAGAGCACAGTGAGGCATGTGGGATGGGAAGTAGGAAAGCACAGTGAGGCATGTGGGATGGGAAGCAGGGGAGCACAGTGAGGCATGTGGGGTGGGAAGCAGGGGAGCACAGTGAGGCATGTGGGTTGGGAAGCAGGGGAGCACAGTGAGGCATGTGGGTTGGGAAGCAGGAGAGCACAGTGAGGCATGTGGGATGGGAAGCAGGGGAGCACAGTGAGGCATGTGGAATGGGAAGCAGGGGAGCACAGTGAGGCATGTGGGGTGGGAAGCAGGGGAGCACAGTGAGGCAAGTGGGGTGGGAAGCAGGAGAGCACAGTGAGGCATGTGGGTTGGGAAGCAGGAGAGCACAGTGAGGCAAGTGGGGTGGGAAGCAGGGGAGCACAGTGAGGCATGTGGGATGCGAAGCAGGGGAGCACAGTGAGGCATGTGGGATGGGAAGTAGGAGAGCACAGTGAGGCATGTGGGATGGGAAGCAGGAGAGCACAGTGAGGCATGTGGGATGGGAAGCAGGGGAGCACAGTGGGATGGGAAGCAGGAGAGCACAGTGAGACATGTGGGTTGGGAAGCAGGAGAGCACAGTGAGGCATGTGGGATGGGAAGTAGGAAAGCACAGTGAGGCATGTGGGATGGGAAGCAGGGGAGCACAGTGAGGCATGTGGGGTGGGAAGCAGGGGAGCACAGTGAGGCATGTGGGTTGGGAAGCAGGGGAGCACAGTGAGGCATGTGGGTTGGGAAGCAGGAGAGCACAGTGAGGCATGTGGGATGGGAAGCAGGGGAGCACAGTGAGGCATGTAGGATGGGAAGCAGGGGAGCACAGTGCGGCATGTGGGGTGGGAAGCAGGGGAGCACAGTGAGGCATGTGGGTTGGGAAGCAGGAGAGCACAGTGAGGCATGTGGGATGGGAAGCAGGGGAGCACAGTGAGGCAAGTGGGTTGGGAAGCAGGGGAGCACAGTGAGGCATGTGGGTTGGGAAGCAGGAGAGCACAGTGAGGCATGTGGGATGGGAAGCAGGGGAGCACAGTGAGGCATGTGGGATGGGAAGCAGGGGAGCACAGTGAGGCATGTGGGGTGGGAAGCAGGGGAGCACAGTGAGGCATGTATAATGGGAAGCAGGGGAGCACAGTGAGACATGTGGGATGGGCCGCAGGGGAGCTTAGTGAGGCATGTGGGATGAGAAGCAGGGGAGCACAGTGAGGCATGTGGGAAGGGAAGCAGGGGAGCACAGTGAGGCATGTGGGATGGGAAGCAGGGGAGCGCAGTGAGGCATGTATAATGGGAAACGGGAGCACAGTGAGGCATGTGGGATGGGGAGCACAGTGAGGCATCTGGGATGGGAAGCATGGGAGCGCAGTGAGGCATGTGGGATGGGAAACAGGGGAATGCAGTGAGGCATGTGGGTTGGGAAGCAGGGGAGCACAGTGAGGCATGTGGGATGGGAAGCAGGGGAGCGCAGTGAGGCATGTGTAATGGGAAGCAGGGGAGCACCGTGAGGCAAGTGGGAAGGGGCCAGAGGTAGCACAGTGAGGCATGTGGGATGCGAAGCAGGGGAGCACAGTGAGGCATGTGGGATGGGAAGCAGGAGAGCACAGTGAGGCATGTGGGATGGGCCGCAGGGGAGCACAGTGAGGCATGTGGGGTGGGAAGCAGGGGAGCACAGTGAGGCATGTAATATGGTGAGCATGTCACACAGAGAGCAGAACGCCACAAAATACGAATAGTTTCCTTTTGACAGCCGCGGAATACGGAGCCCATAATTATGAAACAACACCAGGCCCGTAACTAGGTGTGTGCGGAGGGGGCATTGCACATAGCGCTGCAGGGTAGGGGGCACTGTTGGCGGCACTTGTCAATTATCTGTTTTCATTACCTTCACTTGCAGCTTCCCCCTTTTTGAAGCCCAGCATCTCCTGACCGCCGCTGTCTCCTACCCTGACCCCTTCTATCACTAATACCTAAACAACATTTATAAACTCAACTTGAGATTTCATTCTTATTAAGTCCTTTATTACATTTCAAGATGCTGACATACCTGGGATTCAAACCCATTGCATTGCAGTCAATCTATTAATTGAGCTCTCTGCACTTGCATAGAAAGGTAGATAATTCTAAGCTGGAGAATTCTAACTATTTGAAGCTTACCTTGTACTTTGTGAACAAAATGATCAGCATTGTGGATGAGCAGATCTATGTAGTGTGTGGCTGAAAGAGATTGGATGTGTGGCTGCACACTACATACAGATGGAGCATCTGATGTGGCTCCATCGCAGGTGTGCACTCCCGGCGTTACTAGGCAATCCATCCGCCTAGCCCAGCCGGGAGTGCACAGAGACGCTCTCCCATTCTAGTGAATGGGGTGCATCCCCGTCACGGGTGCGTGCACCCGCCCGGATGGAGATGCTCTCTGCGTTAGGCACTCCCGGGCGGACGCGCCCAGGCTCAGACGGAGCCACGACTAGCGTGGTTCCATCTGTAGATCTGCTCAATTGCACTGCTAATTACAAAAGTACCAGTAGCCTCATATACGTCTCATAGTTTTTATGCAGGATCAAATAGCTCAATGAGAAGGGTGTGTGATTAGAATTCAGCAGGTTATAGGTATGAATCCTGGGTATGGTAGAATATTGAAAAGGGTTATTTAATAAAGGGTATTGTAACTGAACAACAATGAGCTCTCAAGTGAAGTGCATGAATGTGGTATAAAGAGGAATTGTGTCCAAATTCATTTTCTTGCAGTGGTCTGTAAGTGTGTGTAATATATATATAATGCGGGAATGGGCATCATAGCATGGGCTTTCTCTGGGATCGATCTTGTCATGCCCCTTCCCCATGAGGCATGCACCTTATGTCACTATAGGAAAAATGGGAAAGGGTGGCGCCAATTCTCTCTCTGGCACAGGGCATCAAAAAGCCTAGTAATGGCTCTGCACAACATGTTACAGAGATTATGCTTCATCATAGCCACATGATGTCCTACCCAGCCACATAACCCTTACACTCCCACCCCCATAAGTAACATCACATAATGCATATCTTCCAACTTTAGATCTGGAGACCCGGGACCGTTCTGCATGGCGAGGCCGCGCCTGCCCAAAACAAGGGCATGGCCTTGGTAAAAGGGGGCATGGCTTCACAACCTTGCCACAACTGCCTGCCATGCCTCCCGTTATCATCACAGTGGGGGCATGGCCAGCGCGCTGTGAGGGTGACACCCGGGTGCAGGCTGCACTCCCAGCACCTGGGTTGTAATGCCACTACATCTTTATACTGTACAATGCTCTGTACAACTGCTTATAATTTATTTATGTTATCTTAAAAAAATATATATTATTTAACACAGTGCTTTTAATTATTTATTTTCTAAAAAAAATGGGGTGTGGACAACAATAGATTTTTTACTAATATGGCAACTTTCTAAAGCATGGGATGTATATGCTATGTAGTGGGATGATGCAGGGTTGAAAGCAAATTGTTTTGCTGTTGGATCTTGCATACAGTGCTATCATGAGCAGAGATAATGGGCAAATCCATGCCCCCTCCCCCAAAAATAAAAAAAAATACTATGGGCAGGACAGCGTGCAGCAATGGGGTTGCCGCAAGCTGTAATCAGTGCTGCAAACGGGACAATGGGGGTCATTCTGAGTTGATCGCACGTAGCTGCTTTTTGCAGCCCATGCGATCAACTATACTCCGCCTATGGGGATGGGTTTTTTCCCATAGCAAGGCTGTCGTTGCTTGTGCAGCCCTGCTATGGGAAAATAATTTGTGCAGTTTCTAAGTAGGTCTAGACATACTTACCAGCTGCCACGTTTTCAGCCTGTTCGGTCCTGGCTCTGACATCAAACACCCGCCCTGGACACACCTGCATTTTTCTTACCACTCCCAGAAAACGGGTCCGAACGCTGTGTTGCTGCCCAGGAACGCCCACCACCTGTCTATCTTCAAGTGATCGCCGCTGCGATCGCTTTCTTCGTTCTCTTCGGTGTGCGCATTACGGCCCCCGCGCATGCGCAGTAGTGACCAGGTCGCAGTTGTGCGAGCGAAAGCATGCTGCGATCGGGTTAGAATCGCAGCATCAATGTCCCCCTCAGCAACCAACCTGGGTCCCTCCAACAAGCCCAGAAAAGGCTACCTCCTCTGCTTGTGTATTCTTGCACTGCACGTGCTACGGAGCCAAGCGCTCACAACTAGTTGGATTTGTACACAAATCCGCTGCATCTCCATTTGCCACTGAGTTGCATACAACTGTGACTTGTTTGTTATTGTGTCACTCAGTACAAAGAAAAATTAGATGCTGATTGTGAAGTGCCTTGACCCAACTGTTCCAAAGGCCATTGTGTCAATTGCAGAGAATTGAATTCCCGCTAAAATGTAAAATTAGATTATACTTGCTGATCAGATATATCGTGTGGTTTAATGACCTTTCCCAATTTCCACTGGAAACACAAAGGGGCTAATTTTGAGTGGCAACCAAATAACAAGTATCTTTGCAGCTGAGCAAACCATGTGGCAATGCAAGGGGGGCAAATACATGTATTATTTATTCGAATGCAAGGTACATACTGACTTTTTCATGTAGCCCACAAATGCTGGACCACTCCCATCTAAATCTCTTTGCATGTTTTATCAGTTCCACCTGCAGTGCAACATGGTTCTACCAAGGAGCAAAGTTACCTGCTCTTTATGCTTTGCTCCCAAATCAGACCCAATGAAAGAATGAGAGAAAAACAGATATGTATAGGGGTAATTTGGATAATCTTAATCTTGTCTAAAAAAGACCAAAGTTATCCATGTATTTCCTTATACTGCTTCTATAATTCTCTTTTCCTCCTTATAACAATTTTTTTGTTCTGTCTGACATTACTGAGCAGCAGTTGGTTCCTGGAAAGAGCCCACCTTCTTCACACTGGTGTGGTCAGCTGTTCTCTTAATGTCTGTACAAGCTGTGGTTTTGGTTTGGTTCGTTAGTAGACACATGACATTTCCAGAAACAGATTTTCATATCTTGGGCCGATGTAAATCTAGTACAAGCTATTATCTCTATAGGATTCCACGTCTCAGCATATAGTAGTGATTGCACTCTACAGAAAGACAATTTCCACGTGATGCCTCCTCATTACTTGCTGTGACTTCTTTATTTGTGCGGCTAATGAGGTCCCCCAGGGTCTTACTGACTGAGCAGGAAGGAAAGGAGGTGACGTGTATATTTCCACAGAGACAAAAGTTGCCTTGCACTAAAATAACTATGCTTTCTGTGCTGCTGCTGAGAAGGTAAGGACTGGTACAGCCTGTTACTCCGAATTTTAAGACCACACTAGTACAGTATAGTAGCTTAGTAATGTGCAGGCTGTCATATGAGACATAAGGACAGATTTGGTAAGTTTATCTCTGTATGCTAGAAACCCTATATTACTTGTCATGTTGTCATACAAGAGAGTAGTACATTATAGCAGATGTGTGTAACAAGCTGTAGGAGTTCCATTCAAGTGATTCAGAAGTCTGGACAAATAAATCAGGTGCTCAGTCAGTCTATAGACACAGGTTTCCGATGGTATTCGGAGAACGGTGTCAAAGAGACCCAGGTTGTTATGTCCAGGTTGTTATGTAACTGCTTAGTGTGATGTGATGGTTTGTACAGTATGTTTCAGGCAGCTATCTTTTGTAGATGAAGGGAAGAATAGCAAACTGTATATAAGCACACTTACTACCAGTCACTGAATTATACATTTTGTCAGTAGTTTCTAGAAAAAAAAGATGTTATATAATCTGAACAAAAAAATAAACCATTGATTGAAAAAGTATATAGACTGTAAGATGCTGTTAGCATGTATTTATTGTAGATAAATGTTTCTTATTCAGTAGTGTGAATATTATGGTTAAAGTCTGATCTTTGGTAGAATATAGGAGTAAAGGTGCATACATACACTTAGCGATTTAGTAAACGATATCGACCATTTCCCCCCTCCTGAGAGATATTGTTTACTCTATCGCCCCGTGTGTATGCAGCTGACGACGGTAGTTAACGACCCTTGGTGTCGGCCGTATATGCAGCTCAATTTGGACACATCGTCCAAAACTGCATGTACAGCCCAGCCTCGGCATGACGTCACTGTGCGATATCGGCGGCCCAGGCTGGGAGGGGACACACTAGGCAATGTTGCTCACAGAGCACATCGCCTAGTGTGTACCCACCTTTATGGGGGTATTTATCAAAGCTTGGAGAGAGATAAAATTGTGAAAAACAAAGTACAGTACCAACCAATCTGCTGCTGTCATTTTTCAAACACAGCCTGTAAAATGTAAGGAAGAAGCCAGGTGGAGATGGGACATGGGGCTAGGGATCCTGCATGGGGGGGATTCTGCACAGCACAGGGCTGACAGGGGGTAGTGGATTCTGCATAGGGGGAGGATGCTGCAGAACACACTTAAATCATTTGAACAGCACAGAATGCCAGTTGACATTCCCAGTAAATGTGTTTTTGCTACCTATAGCTCCGACATATAATAACCATGCAATTTGAATTGGGCGTCTCAGTCTTCAGTCTTTGGGCTCCAGAAAACACATTTGATTATTTGACTCTTATGCTGGGTACACACTAGGTGATATGTTGTCTAATCTGGCAGATTGGACCAATATACCATGCACATCGGGTAGTGTGTACGCACTACCGTGTAATCCTGCCTGCCGACATCGTTGTAATTTTCCACCGAAGGGATGACCCGGTGGGCGACGTCCTGCTGCTGAATGCAGATATGAACGATATAGCGCACATCATTTGCTATATCATTCAGTGTGTACAGCTGACCGACATCTCATCCCATTGGTCACGATCACTGGATTGTCTAGTGCAGTGATGGGAAACCTTTGGCACTCCAGCTGTTGTTGAACTACACATCCCAGCATGCCCTGCTGCAGTTTTAGCATGGCCAAATAGCAAAACTGTAACAGGGCATGCTGGGGTGTGTAATTCAACACTATCTGCAGTGCCAAAGGTTACCCATCACTGGTCTAGTGCGTACCCATCTTACATACAATGTAGATCTGTTAGATAATAGAATATTTGTACTCTCCCCCTGCGTTCAGTCCCAAATGTCCAAAACGTCCTTCAAATGATGGTGGCACAGCAGGGCATGACGGTCAGTGGGAATTAAATCTCAGGAGCCAAAAAGCAGGGTATTTTCCCGGGGTGCTCTGTTTTCATTTAACATCTGCGGCTTCCATCACCTTTATCGGTACGATTGTATTCCAGCTACCCATATGCTTTCTGAATTATTTTATTCTGGAAATTCATATATGTTTTATGTTTTGAGCGTTGCATATGTTCAACCTTCTATTTAATAAATGTGACTTATACGTACATAGCTTCTTTACAATGTGTATACACCTAGCAATAGGTTGTTAAGGATTAGCGCCACAAGGGGAGAGTACAAATCTTCTATTATCTTGCATGTTTGGGGAGTTCATTAGGGTAACTCTAATACCTACCTCAGGCTTGCTTAAAATCCAAATACAGTGTATACTGTACGTCTACCCCATCCCTCTTTCTATCATACTGTAGATCTGTTGCCCATGAAAGCTAAATTGAAATGGAATTAAGGAAAAATCAGGGGAAAGATTAGGAGCCAAGTCATGAAATTCCACATGTACCCTTATATTTCAGCAGATACAGATGTATATTCTATATAGGGCATGCTGTACCTCACCTTTGTCAGAATTGCAACATTTGGTAGTGGTCATGGAATGAAATATTCTAAATGTGGAGAAGTAGCTGCTAATTTTTGCCATCTACTGTGACAATGTCCTAATTTTCAACATTTGAGCTGAAGACATTAAAGATAACACATTGCAGAGTACACACAAACACATTAAAAATAACTTGGATTATTGTGTTAATAGCTCTACAGTAAGCACAGAGTGTGGATTGCCTCCTTCTGTCCCAAAATGGTTAATGAAAGTCATGAAAACTTCTTACATTAGTAGTGCAGAGGTTCTCAACCTCAGACCCCACACAGTTCACGTTTTCCAGGTCACCCAGCAGGTGCACAGGTGTACTCATTACTCACTGACACTCCACAGGTGGAGCTAATTGTTTTGCTGGCAATTCTGTGAGGAAACCAGGTAACCATGAACTGTGAAGCTAGGTACACACTGGCAGATTTGTTTTGGTCTGCCCGACAATCGGACAGTTTTTCAGGAAATTGTAGGCAAAAATATCTGAGCTACACACTTAAAGATTTCTTTTTCAGTTACCAATTTTCTGCCACGTCACACCGCATTTGCATATGTCCGCCCACAAGGAGTGAGAGGAAAACATAGGAAATTTGGGCAGATTATTGAGAATGCACACACACCACTCAAAGGGGGTCATTCTGACCTGAACGCTCGCTGCAGTTCTTCACAGCGCAGTGATCAGGTCAGAACTGTGCATGCGCCGGCGCCGCAGTGCACCGGCGCATGGCTGACAGCAGGCGGCTGTCATTGCCTAGAGATCGCCTTTGCTTGATTGACAGGCAGAGGTGGTCGCTGGGCGGGAGGGGGCGGCACAGTGGCGTATGGCCGCCGTTTTGTGGGTGCGGTCCGACCAATGCAGGCGTGGCCGGACCGTATGGCGGGCGGGCCGCAGCAGCTGCGTGACATCACACGTAGCCACTGCGAGCTGGGCAGCGACAAGTAGCTCCCTGCCAGCATGCAAAAGCTGCGCTGGCCGGGAGCTACTCCTGAAGTACAAAAGCATCGCCGCAAGTCTCCCCGCACGTCTGTGTTCCTGATCGTAGCTGTGCTAAATTTAGCACAGCTACGATCAAGTCGGAATCACCCCCAATATCTAGAGATTGTGGCAGATATTTTTGGTCTGGGACGATTGATCGGAACATTTTTCACATTTTTTGTAAAAAATGTTTGGACTTTTTCATACTTTACGATCCACGTGGACTACGACTGGGAATAGTAACCTTGCCCGAAGCACAGCAAGTGAAGCGAGCCACGCGAGAGGACACGGTGCACTAATTGGGGTTCTCCGTCTCTTTACGAAGAAAACGACACCCCCCCAAAAAAAACCTCATGTCAAACTTTTTCCATGTCGGCCCTAGTGACCATGTCGACCTAATGCACGTCGACCGATAGTGGTCGACCTAATGACCCATACCCATAGCTTTGTTGGACTAGTTTACAAGCAAAATAAGAAGATGCATGTTGTATATTTTGTTTGGGGAAAAAAAGTTTATTTACCGGATCTAAGGGGGTATTTTACCAAAGCATGGAGAGAAATAAAGTACTTACCAATCAGCTCCTAACTGTCATTAAAAAAAAAACACACACAGCCTTAACGATGTTAGTTAGAAGCTTATTGGTTGGTGTTTTATATATCACTACTTCATCTCTCTTCATACTTTGAATTTAAATAATTTTTTAGGTGCTAATATTTTTTAATGCAATAACCACACCTTGATTTAAACATCATACAATAGGATAATTATAAAAGTAAATAATAACTTTAACCACTAGATGTCAGTAGAGCCATATCTAACACATACAAATATTAAAGAAAACACACCTTGATAAATATACATATATTCATAGGTCACCGTCATACTGTAGGTAAGTGGAAGAACAATAAATGAATTAGTAGAATAAGGGAGATAGTGCATATCACCCATTGAAGTCATCCGTATGTAGGTGGAATTCTTATGGTATGAGACAATGGGGGAGATCTACTAAAGCTTGCCTATGACAACCAATCTGATTCTTGAAATAATTTATCTAGTTCACAGGTCTCAAACTCGGTCCTCAGGACCCCACACAGTGCATGTTTTACAGGTCTTCGTGCAGAATCACAAGTCAAATAATTAGCTCCGCTTGTGGAACTTTTAAAATATGTCGGTAAGTAATAAATACATCTGTGCTCCTGCTGCGGTACTGAGGACCAAGTTTGAGAACCTATACTTTAGTTAGATAAAATGTGATTGGTTGCTCTGGGCATTGCATTAACTTTGTGCTTTAGGCATTCTACCTCAATGTGTTTTTCAGAAAGAGGACCATCATTTAAATTCTTGTAAGAAAAAGTGACATACAGTAATAATAATAATTTCTCATACGTCCTAGAGGATGCTGGGGATGCTTCAAGAACCATGGGGTATAGACGGGATCCGCAGGAGACATGGGCACTTTAAGACTTTAAATGGGGTGTGAACGGGCTCCTCCCTCTATGCCCCTCCTCCAGACTCCAGTTAGATTCTGTGCCCAGAGAGACTGGTCACACACTGAGGAACTCTACTGAGTTTCTTGGAAAAGACTTTATGATAGGTTTATTATTTTCAGGGAGCACTGCTGGCAACAGGCTCCCTGCATCGTGGGACTGAGGGGAGAGAAGCAGACCTGCTTCTCTGAGTTCAAAGGCTCTGCTTCTTAGGCTACTGGACACCATTAGCTCCAGAGGGTCCGATCACTTGGTGCGCCTAGCTGCTCGTTCCCGGAGCCGCGCCGTCACCCCCCTTGCAGAGCCAGAAGAAAGAAGCCGGGTGAGTAGATGAAGAACAGAAGACTTCAGTGACGGCAGAAGACTTTGTGGCTCTGAGGTACCGCGCAACGGGCGCGCTGCGCGCCATTGATCCCACACACAAGCGGCGCTACAAGGGTGCAGAACGCAGGGGGGGGGGGGCGCCCTGGGCAGCATGTATACCTTAGATTTAGACTGGCAAGAGAGATATTAATTGCCTGGGCAATACAGACCTCCGCCAGTATAAATATCTAGAAAATAGCGGGGCTGAAGCGCGCCATTAAGGGGCATGGCTTAGCCCTCGCAGCTCTATCCAGCGCCATTTTCTCCTCAAAAACGCTGGCCCTGCCAATACAGCACTGCTGAGCAGATCACAGTGAAAAACGGGGGGTGGGGGAGGGGGGGCACAGTTGTTTGAAATAAAGCACAATGTATAATGGTGTAAATAGAGCTGGTAAACGTCCGCTATGTTGAAAACTATATGGGAGACACAAACATGTGTGGGTGACCCTGTCGGCACCAACTAATCTGACTGGGTAAAAAAATTTACATGATAATGTGATGCATTTCAGAAAGCTATACCTGTGTGTGTGTGTGTGTGTGTGTGTGTGTAAGTATGGTACGATTGCATAGATCTGTGGCTCGAACACAGACGTAGTAATTTTGTGGATGGCTTAATATTAATAATATATTTCCCTCAGACCCCTCGGGGTCGCAAAAATATTATTTTGCCCAGTTACTACTCCCTGATATCGACACGAATACTATTTCTTATGTCGACCATGATGTTTCCTGATTAGATCCACAACATCGGCATTCAGTACATGTTTCATACACATTAGAACGTATTAATGTCAATAGGGACCTTGCTGTTCCTGACAAAAATATATAAAATATCTATATATAGATGTGTGTATATGAGTATTTAAATGTGTATATTCATATTAAAAATCATAATGAATGCTGAAGTAAAGTTGTTCCTTCTCATGTGCTGGTCGCTCTGTTGAAAAGCTCTAGGTCAGCCGTGACAAGATGGTTTCAAATCCTCACGAGGAGTCCGAGTGTTTATTCTTTTCCCGCCGTGGATAGAATAAAGTGAGAGTCAACCCCTGTTCTGCATGGGGCCCTGTCACAAAGGATCGTATAAAGGAAGTTAAGTGATATTTTAATTATATGCTTTGATTATATTTGCATTACATGCGCATGAGGGAGTGCTTGTATTCAGAAATGGTCGGTTACCTTGTCGTCCGATATAATTACCCTGTGGAGAGATGGGATACTCCTTAAGTTGGGTCATATATAAAACATTGCAGCCTACTGCCGTGCGACTACAAGAGGTATGGGACTCTTGGGTTCACGGGCCAATTCCATGGTGGTCTCGGCTAGGAGGGCGTTGTGGATTCACCAATGGAATGCTGAGGGTGACTCCGAGAAGTACTGGAGTATCTTCCCTATGAAGGTGAAACCTGGTTTGGGGATGGCTTTGTTATGTTGATCTCAGCAGATACCACTGGTAAGTCTACCTTCTCGAGTTATGTTCCCTCACAACGGTTGGCGACGCATTTTTGGACATGGACCAGTGAGTTAAGAATAGAGCCCCAAGGGGGACATACTGGAGTGTCCAGATAATTCCCCTCACTGATTTTTCAAATAGATCTTACCGATTCTCCTCTGGACGGGGAGGAAGTATGCGACGCCATACAAGAGTTGGGTCAGGATCAGGACATTGTCCAGCTGTCCCTGTCACAAAACAAAAAAAAAAGCTGTTATTCAAGCATTTTCGTGCTTCTGAGCCCGGACAGCTCGGTCAGAAGAATTCCAAAAAACTTCTACTTAAGAAGTTGAACTACAAGATGGAATCTCTCAGGGCAGGGATCTCCAATCTGTTAAAGGAGAAAGAGGTTTTAAGTGCGGCTTCTTCCGCGTTAGGCTTACCTGGGTTTGCAATTCAGGTTTGTCTTTGCCAGTTCTCCGGAGTGATGGCAGTATGATGGTTTTCCTTCAATAGTAAAAGCCATTATTATTCTGTACTGGGACGCTCTCCTGACTACGGCGAGGTCAAGAAACAAGTGGTGCAAGTCGTTGTTTTCTCTCTGACCGTTCTTCAACATAGTGGTTGGCTCCTGAACTTGCCAGAATCGCTGTTGATCCCAACGACACGGATGTCGGAGTTGGGAATAAGGTTAGATACAGAACTGTTGAAAAAAAATTTTTTCCGGTGGAAAGAGATCCGAGGATACAGAGTCGGATCAGATTTGCAACGGTGTAAACCCATCAATACATTACGTTAATGAAGAAGATGGTTGCGGCCTATGAGGCCATTCGGTGAGCAGGTTAAATGCCAGAGTGGTTTTAGCGGGACCAGTTGGACATGTAGTCCTTGTCTCACCTGCACATGCACAAGAAAATAATCCTATTTTCCAGGACCAGGATATCTCTCCTGTGGTGGCTTCACAGTTCTCACCTCCTAGAGGGACGAAGGTTCGGGATCCAGGATTAGATCCTGGTGTTCATGGATACGAGTCTCCGAGGCTGGGGAGCAGTCTTTCCAGGGGAAGAATTTCCAGGGAAAAAGGTCAAGCCTGGAAGCTTGTCTGCAATAAGCATTCTGGAAGTAAGAGCTTTTTACAACGAAACATCTTCTTCGCGATCTGCCTGTCTTAATTCAGTCGGACGACTTAACAGCAGTGGCGTAAGTTAACCGCTAGGGCGGAACGAAGAGCGAAGTGGCAATGGCAGAAGCCACAAAAGTTTTCCGCTGGGTGAAAAGGCATGTAAACGTTCAGTTAGCGGTCTTCATTCCGGGTGTAGACAACTGAGAAACAGACTTCCTCAGCAGACACGATCTCCATCCAGGAGAGTGGGGTCTTCATCAAGAGGTTTTCACAGAAGTGACAAGTCTTTGGGGAATTCCTCAAGTAGACATGATGTCGTCTCGCCTCAACAGAAACTTCAGGGATATTGTTCCAGGTCAAGGGACCCTCAAGCAATAGCAGTGGACGCCCTCGTGACACCGTGGGTGTTTCAGTCGGTATATGTGTTCCCTCCACTTACACTCTTTCTGAAGGTGATAAAGGTCATAAGAAGAACAAAGGTTCAGGCGATCCTCATTGTTCAGGTCTAGCCAAGGGGGGCTTGGTATCCAGATCTTCAAGAATTATTCACAGAAGATCCCTGGACTCTTCCTCTACAAGAGGACCTGTTACAGCAAGGACCGTGCGTGTATCAAGACTTACCGCGGCTGCGTTTGACGGCATGGCGGTTGAACGCCATATCCTAGCCAGTATGGATATTCCCAGTGAAGTCATTCCCACACTGCTTCAGGCTAGGAAAGAAGTAACGGCGAAGCTTTACCACCGTAAAGAAAGTATGTGTCTTGGGGGGTAATTCCAAGTTGATCGCAGCAGGAATTTTTTTAGCAGTTGGGCAAAACCATGTGCACTGCAGGGGAGGCAGATGTAACATGTGCAGAGAGAGTTAGATTTGGGTAGGTTATTTTGTTTCTGTGCAGGGTAAATACTGGCTGCTTTATTTTTACACTGCAATTTAGATTGCAGATTGAACACACCACACCCAAATCTAACTCTCTCTGCACATGTTAAATCTGCCACACCTGCAGTGCAAATGGTTTTGCCCAACTGCTAAAAAAAATTCCTGCTGCGATCAACTTGGAATTACCCCCTTGGTGTGAATCCAAGAAGGCTCCTACGGCAGAATTTCAGCTGGGGCGTTTGCCCCATTTTTTGCAAGCAGGTGTGGATGCAGGCCTAAAGTTAGGCTCCATTAAAGTACAAATTCCGGCCTTATCTATTTTCTTTCAAAAAGAATTGGCCTCCCTTCCAGAAGTTCAGACCTTCGTGAAGGGCGTGCTGCACATCCAACCTCCCTTTGTGCCCCTGGTGGCACCATGGGATCTTAATGTGGGGTTGCAGTTCCTGCAATTCTCATTGGTGTGAACCTTTGCGTATGTCACGATCCGGGTATCTGGACGCCATTTCTTACCCATCAGATGCCTCCTAAGGCTGGCTCAGCGCTCCAGGACCGGATCCCATCTGTTATCCTAATGTTCACATTCCTGCATCCTCTCCTGTCTCTCTGAGACGCTGTCACAGTAACGCCTTATTACATCTGGCATGGCGTCTCCCGCGGCCTCCGCCGCCGTCCCTGAGCTTCTGCATGCAGAGTGTCAGAGTGGCGATTACGTCAGCCGCGGCCTCCGCTGTGTCCGCGTGGTTGGATGTGCACTTGTCAGCCTGGCGTCTCCTGTCTCCAGTGGCCGGCGCCGCCATTACTGTTTTCATTACCACATGGATTACAAACCAAACTTCCCTCCAAGTGTCTGCATGGGCGCAGCCATCTTGGATTCTGTCAGCTGATCATTTCCTCCAATCTGTTGTCAGTATTGTTAATCTGCATAATTGCCTAGCCAATCCCTTCCTTGCTGCAGGTATAAATACACTGTGCCTGAGCAAGGAAGGCGTCAGTGCTTTGGTTGTCAAACCTAGTTCCTGTTTGTCTCTCTCCTGTGATTGTCTTCCAGGTTCCAGCTCCTGTCTCAAGACTTCCACCATAGAGACCCGCGCCAGCATTCCACCTGCGGTGTAGCCTGACTCTCCAATCCATTGTGGATTCATCTGTTTCCAGCTACAACATTACCTGCTTTCAGCTCAGCTTCCAGCAGAGTACAGCTTCCCTTAAAGGGCCGGTGTCCTTTCTACACTTTACCACTCTCCACCGGTATTATTATTTCTCCGCTCTCAAGTTCTACATTTCAGTTCATATTTCATCGCTCCCAAGTTCATTTATTATTTAACTGGTTCCAGCCAGTATCCACTCCGTGCTAACAACAGTCTGGTTCCAGCCAGTATCCACAGCAGCTGTTTTATCTTCAGCAACCCAGCTTTTCCTGGAACACCAGCTGGCACAATCCTGGGTTATCTCCATTGCTACAGTCGGGCCTGGTAAGGACTTTCCATCTAGAAGATCATAAGAACTATCTCACACTACCAGTGCCCTGTGGCTCCTGCCATCCTGTAGTACCCAGGAACTGTATTTATTCTTTGCTGACTTTTACGTTTTCTTTTACTGCTGCTGTGTTGCGGAGTTGTCATAATAAACATCATTGACTTTTATCCAAGTTGTCGTGGTCACGCCTTCGGGCAGTTATTTTTCATGTTACTTACATGTCCAGGGGTCTGATACAACCTCCCAGGTTCCGGTACATCTCAGCCCCTACAACTGAGGCTGCCTCCCGTCAGCTCAGGCCCTCAGTTGTGACAGTAAGCACTGACCTAATGAATCCAGCCGGAGACCAGGATCAAGCGGCCAGGCCGATGCAAGAACTGGCAGCCCGACTAGAACATCAGGAGGCTGCACAGGGCCACATCATCCGCTGTCTCCAGGATCTCTCTACTCGGCTGGATGGGATTCAGACAACTCTCCGTGGATCAGGCGCATCTGGTGCGTCAACCACAGTGACTCCAGCTATAACCCCACCCACCTTACCCATTTCTGCTCCACGTCTTCATCTTCCAACGCCAGCAAAAGTTGACGGATCTCCAAGATTCTGCAGGGGATTTCTCAACCAGTGTGAGATTCAGTTTGAGCTACAACCTGGCAATTTTCCCAGTGACCGTACAAAAATTGCCTACATTATTTCTCTTCTCAGTGGCTCAGCCCTTGATTGGGCATCACCGTTATGGGAGAGGTCCGACACCCTGCTATCTTCCTACACTGCCTTCGTGTCAACATTCAGGCGCATCTTCGACGAGCCAGGCCGGGTAACCTCAGCTTCATCCGAGATTCTCCGTTTACGCCAGGGGTCACGTACTGTAGGACAATATCTGATACAGTTCCAGATCCTGGCATCCGAACTGGCATGGAACGACGAGGCCCTGTATGCTGCATTCTGGCATGGCTTATCTGAGCGTATTAAAGATGAGTTAGCTACCAGAGACTTACCTTCTAAGTTAGATGAGCTAATCTCACTCTGCACGAAAGTTGATTTACGTTTCAGAGAGAGAGCAACTGAGCGTGGAAGATCATCTGCTCCAAAATCTTCTGCTCCTCCTCCTCGTCAACTGTCACCATCTAAAGATGAGCCCATGCAACTTGGCCGTTCCCGTTTAACTCCTGCTGAGCGCCGAAGACGTCTCTCCGAGTTTCTCTGTCTCTATTGTGCAGCTCCGTCTCACACCATTAATGCCTGTCCCAAACGTCCGGGAAACTCCAAATCCTAGCTCGCCAAGGAGAGGGCCGGCTAGGAGTAATGATCTCCTCTCCATCTCCTCAAGATTGTAATCTCCCAGTCTCGCTTCAAGTTGCTCAACGTTATCGGAACGTCATTGCCCTCCTTGATTCCGGAGCAGCTGGGAACTTTATTACCGAAGCCTATGTTAAACGGTGGTCCCTACCCACCGAGAGACTTCCTTCGTCCATTTCTTTAACTGCCGTGGATGGCAGCAAAATTTTTGATGCAGTCATTTCTTTAAGGACTCTACCAGTTCGTCTGAGAGTGGGAGTTCTTCATTCCGAACTTATTTCTTTTTTAGTGATTCCAAGAGCCACACATCCTGTGGTCCTGGGCCTTCCATGGCTCCGTCTTCACAATCCTACAATTGATTGGACGACTACGCAAATCCTGGCATGGGGTTCCTCCTGTGCTGAGACATGTTTGTTTAAAGTATTGCCTGTCTGTTCTTCCTCCCCCAGGTCGTCTGATGTTCCACCTCCTCCATATCAAGATTTCACGGATGTGTTCAGTAAAGCTTCTGCTGATATCCTTCCTCCTCATAGAGAATGGGACTGTCCGATTGATCTCGTTCCAGGGAAGGTTCCACCTCGAGGCCGAACTTATCCGTTGTCTCTGCCTGAGACGCATTCTATGGAGAAATATATTAAAGAGAACCTAGCAAAGGGGTTCATTCGACCTTCTTCTTCTCCAGCCGACGCAGGCTTCTTTTTGTAAAAAAGAAAGATGGTGGTCTGCGGCCGTGCATCGACTACAGAGGTTTGAACGACATTACCATCAAGAACCGTTATCCTTTACCCCTGATTACTGAGCTCTTTGACAGAGTTAGCGGAGCTACCATCTTTACAAAGCTGGACTTGCGAGGTGCATACAATCTCATCCGGATCCGTGAGGGTGACGAGTGGAAGACCGCCTTTAACACCCGTGACGGACATTATGAGTACCTCGTCATGCCCTTCGGATTGAGCAATGCTCCAGCTGTCTTCCAGCATTTCTCTAACGTCCTAGTGGATGCTGGGACTCCGTCAGGACCATGGGGAATAGCGGGCTCCGCAGGAGACAGGGCACATCTAAAAAAGCTTTTAGGTCACATGGTGCGTACTGGCTCCTCCCCCTATGACCCTCCTCCAAGCCTCAGTTAGGTTTTTGTGCCCGTCCGAGAGGGTGCAATCTAGGTGGCTCTCCTAAAGAGCTGTTTAGAAAAGTTTTTTTTTAGGTTTCAATCTCAGTGATTCCTGCTGGCAACAGGATCACTGCATCGAGGGACTTAGGGGAGAGATTTCCAACTCACCTGCGTGCAGGATGGATTGGAGTCTTAGGCTACTGGACACTTAGCTCCAGAGGGAGTCGGAACACAGGTCAGCCTGGGGTTCGTCCCGGAGCCGCGCCGCCGATCCCCCTTACAGACGCTGAAGAGACGGCAGAACGGAGGTCCGGAAAGCAGGCGGCAGAAGACTCCTCAGTCTTCTTGAAGGTAGCGCACAGCACGGCAGCTGTGCGCCATTGTTGTCACACGGCTCACTGACTCAGTCACGGAGGGTGCAGGGCGCTGCTGGGGGCGCCCTGGGCAGCAATATAATTACCTTTAGTGGCAAAATAAATACATCACATATAGCCATTAAGGCTATATGTATGTATTTTAACCCAGGCCAGTTTCTTAAAAACCGGGGAAAAGCCCGCCGAAAAAGGGGCGGAGCTTATTCTCCTCAGCACTCAGCGCCATTTTCCTGCTCAGCTCCGCTGGTGAGGAAGGCTCCCTGGTCTCTCCCCTGCACTGCACTACAGAAACAGGGTAACAAAGAGAAGGGGGGCATAAATTGGCGATATTTATATATTAAGAGCGCATATATAGTAAACAACACCTTCTAGGGTTGTTTATATACATTTATAGCGCTTTTGGTGTGTGCTGGCAAACTCTCCCTCTGTCTCCCCAAAGGGCTAGGGGGTCCTGTCTTCGATTAGAGCATTCCCTGTGTGGCTGCTGTGTGTCGGTACGTGTGTGTCGACATGTATGAGGACGATGTTGGTGTGGAGGCAGAGCAATTGCCGATGATGGTAATGTCACCCCCTAGGGAGTCGACACCGGAATGGATGGCTTTAGTTATGGAATTACGTGATAATGTCAGCACATTACAAAAGTCAGTTGACGAAATAAGACGCCCGGCTAACCAGTTAGTACCGGTTCAGGCGTCTCAGACACCGTCAGGGGCTGTAAAACGTCCTTTACCTCAGTCAGTCGACACGGGTACCGACACAGATGAATCTAGTGTCGACGGTGAAGAAACAAACGTATTTTCCAATAGGGCCACACGTTATATGATCACGGCAATGAAGGAGGCTTTGCAGATCTCTGATACTGCTGGTACCTCAAAAAGGGGTATTATGTGGGGGGTGAAAAAACTACCTGTATTTTTTCCAGAATCAGAGGAATTGAATGACGTGTGTGATGAAGCGTGGGTTAACCCCGATAGAAAACTGCTAATTTCCAAGAAGTTATTGGCATTATACCCTTTCCCACCAGAGGTTAGGGCGCGCTGGGAAACACCCCCTAGGGTGGATAAGGCGCTCACACGTTTATCAAAGCAAGTGGCGTTGCCGTCTCCTGATACGGCCGCCCTCAAGGATCCAGCAGATAGGAGGCTGGAAACTACACTGAAGAGTATATACACACATACTGGTGTTATACTGCGACCGGCAATAGCCTCAGCCTGGATGTGCAGTGCTGGGGTAGTGTGGTTGGATTCTCTGACTGAAAATATTGATACCCTGGATAGGGACAGTATTTTATTGACTCTAGAGCAATTAAAGGATGCTTTCCTTTATATGCGAGATGCTCAGAGGGATGTTTGTACTCTAGCATCAAGAGTAAGCGCGATGTCCATATCTGCCAGAAGAAGTTTATGGACGCGACAGTGGTCAGGTGATGCGGATTCCAAGAGGCATATGGAAGTATTGCCATATAAAGGAGAGGAATTGTTTGGGGTCGGTCTTTCGGACCTGGTGGCCACGGCAACTGCCGGCAAATCCACTTTTTTACCTCAGACCCCCTCCCAACAGAAAAAGACACCGTCTTTTCAGCCGCAGTCCTTTCGCTCCTATAAAAAGCGACCAAAAGGACAGTCTTATCTGCCGCGAGGCAGAGGAAAGGGTAAGAAAGGGCAGCAAGCAGCCCCTGCCCAGGAACAGAAGCCCGCCCCGGCTTCTACAAAGCCATCAGCATGACGCTGGGGCTTTACAAGCGGACTCAGGAACGGTGGGGGGTCGACTCAAGATTTTCAGCAATCAATGGGTTCACTCACAAGTGGACCCGTGGGTCCTGCAGATAGTATCTCAGGGTTACATGCTGGAGTTCGAAAGGTCTCCCCCTCGCCGGTTCCTAAAGTCTGCTTTACCAACGTCCCCCTCAGAAAGGACGTCGGTTTTGGAAGCCATTCACTAGCTGTATTCTCAGCAGGTGATAGTCAAGGTACCCCTCCTACAACAGGGAAAGGGGTATTATTCCACACTATTTGTGATACCGAAACCGGACGGTTCGGTAAGGCCTATTCTAAATCTGAAGTCCTTGAACCTGTACATAGAGAAATTCAAGTTCAAGATGGAGTCACTCAGAGCAGTGATAGCGAATCTGGAAGAAGGAGACTTCATGGTGTCCTTGGACATAAAAGATGCTTATCTACATGTCCCGATTTACCCCTCACACCAAGGGTATCTCAGGTTCGTGATACCAGACTGTCATTATCAGTTTCAAACGCTGCCGTTTGGGTTGTCCACGGCCCCTCGGGTCTTTACCAAGGTAATGACCGAAATGATGTTTCTTCTACGAAGAAAAGGCGTATTAATTATCCCTTACTTGGACGATCTCCTGATAAGGGCAAAGTCCAGAGAACAGCTGGAAGTCGGTGTAGCGCTAACACAAGTAGTGCTTCAGCAACACGGGTGGATTCTAAATCTTCCAAAATCTCAATTGACCCCGACAACACATCTGCTGTTCCTGGGCATGATTCTGGACACGGTTCAGAAAAAGGTATTTCTCCCGGAAGAGAAAGCAAGGGAGTTATCCGAACTTGTCAAGAACCTCCTAAAACCAGGAACTGTGTCAGTACATCAATGCACAAGAGTCCTGGGAAAGATGGTGGCTTCGTACGAAGCGATTCCATTCGGCAGATTCCATGCACGAACATTTCAGTGGGATCTGCTGGACAAATGGTCCGGATCGCATCTGCACATGCATCAGCGGATAACACTGTCACCGAGAACAAGGTTGTCTCTCCTGTGGTGGTTGCAGACTGCCCATCTGTTAGTGGGCCGCAGATTCGGCATACAGGACTGGGTCCTGGTGACTACGGATGCCAGCCTACGAGGTTGGGGAGCAGTCACAAAGGGAAGAAACTTCCAGGGCGTGTGGTCAAACCTGGAGACGTCTCTTCACATAAATATACTGGAGCTAAGAGCGATCTACAATGCTCTAAGCCTGGCAAAATCGCTGCTTCAGGGTCAGCCGGTGTTGATCCAGTCCGACAACATCACGGCAGTCGCCCACGTAAACCGACAAGGCGGCACGAGAAGCAGGAGTGCAATGGCAGAAGCTGCAAGGATTCTGCGCTGGGCGGAGAATCATGTCGTAGCACTGTCAGCAGTGTTCATCCCGGGAGTGGACAACTGGGAAGCAGATTTCCTCAGCAGACACGACCTTCACCCGGGAGAGTGGGGACTTCATCCAGAAGTTTTCCACATGATTGTGAACCGTTGGGAAAAACCAAAGGTGGACATGATGGCGTCTCGCCTCAACAAAAAATTGGACAGGTATTGCGCCAGGTCAAGAGACCCTCAGGCAATAGCTGTGGACGCTCTGGTAACACCGTGGGTGTACCAGTCAGTGTATGTGTTCCCTCCTCTGCCTCTCATACCAAAGGTACTGAGAATTATACGGAAAAGAGGAGTAAGAACAATACTGGTAGCTTCGGACTGGCCAAGAAGAACTTGGTATCCGGAACTTCAAGAGATGCTCACGGAGGATCCGTGGCCTCTACCTCTAAGAAGGGATCTGCTTCAGCAGGGACCTTGTATGTTCCAAGACTTACCGCGGCTGCGTTTGACGGCATGGCGGTTGAACGCCGGATTCTAAAAGAGAAGGGCATTCCTGAGGAAGTTATTCCTACTTTAATTAAAGCCAGGAAAGAAGTGACCGCACAACATTATCACCGCATTTGGAGAAAATATGTTGCGTGGTGTGAGGCCAAGAAGGCTCCAACGGAAGAATTTCAATTGGGTCGATTCTTACATTTCCTGCAAGCAGGATTGTCTATGGGCCTCAAATTGGGGTCCATTAAAGTTCAAATTTCGGCCTTATCAATTTTCTTCCAGAAGGAATTGGCGTCAGTGCCTGAAGTACAAACTTTTGTCAAAGGTGTACTACATATACAACCCCCAATAGTGCCTCCAGTGGCACCGTGGGATTTGAACGTGGTTCTAAATTTTCTCAAATCTCATTGGTTTGAGCCTTTAAAATCGGTAGATTTAAAATACCTTACATGGAAGGTAACCATGCTGTTGGCCCTGGCTTCAGCCAGGAGAGTTTCGGAGTTGGCAGCTTTGTCATACAAAAGCCCATATCTGATATTCCATTCGGACAGGGCAGAATTGAGGACACGTCCTCAATTTCTCCCTAAGGTGGTTTCGGCATTTCACTTGAACCAGCCTATTGTGGTGCCTGCGGCTACTAGCGACTTGGAGGACTCCAAGTTACTGGACGTTGTCAGAGCATTAAAAAATATATATTTCAAGGACAGCTGGAGTCAGAAAATCTGACTCGTTGTTTACATTGTATGCACCCAACAAGTTGGGTGCTCCTGCGTCTAAACAGACGATTGCACGTTGGATATGTAGTACAATCCAACTTGCACATTCTGTGGCAGGCCTGCCACAGCCTAAATCTGTAAAGGCCCATTCCACAAGGAAAGTGGGCTCATCCTGGGCGGCTGCCCGAGGAGTCTCGGCATTACAACTTTGCCGAGCAGCTACGTGGTCAGGGGAGAACACGTTTGTAAAATTTTACAAATTTGATACTCTGGCTAAAGAGGACCTGGAGTTCTCTCATTCGGTGCTGCAGAGTCATCCGCACTCTCCCGCCCGTTTGGGAGCTTTGGTATAATCCCCATGGTCCTGACGGAGTCCCAGCATCCACTAGGACGTTAGAGAAAATAAGAATTTACTTACCGATAATTCTATTTCTCATAGTCCGTAGTGGATGCTGGGCGCCCATCCCAAGTGCGGATTGTCTGCAATGCTTGTACATAGTTATTGTTACAAAAATCGGGTTATTACTGTTGTTGTGAGCCATCTGTTCAGAGGCTACTTCGTTTGTGTTATCATACTGTTAACTGGGTTCAGATCACAAGTTGTACGGTGTGATTGGTGTGGCTGGTATGAGTCTTACCCGGGATTCAAGATCCTTCCTTATTGTGTACGCTCGTCCGGGCACAGTACCTAACTGAGGCTTGGAGGAGGGTCATAGGGGGAGGAGCCAGTACGCACCATGTGACCTAAAAGCTTTTTTAGATGTGCCCTGTCTCCTGCGGAGCCCGCTATTCCCCATGGTCCTGACGGAGTCCCAGCATCCACTACGGACTATGAGAAATAGAATTATCGGTAAGTAAATTCTTATTTTTGTCAATGAGATCTTCAGAGACATTCTATACCGTCATGTCGTGGTCTATCTAGACGATATCCTCATTTTTGCCAACGATTTAGAGGAACATCGTTTTTGGGTTAAAGAGGTTCTGTCCCGTCTCCGTGTCAATCATCTCTATTGCAAATTAGAAAAATGCGTCTTTGAAGTCAAGTCCATTCCGTTTCTAGGGTACATTGTGTCCGGTTCCGGACTAGAGATGGATCCTGAGAAACTACAAGCAATCCAAAATTGGCCGGTACCCTTAACCCTCAAAGGGGTCCAGAGGTTCTTAGGGTTCGCCAACTATTACCGAAAGTTTATACGAGACTTTTCCACCATTGTGGCGCCTATTACTGCTTTCACTAAGAAGGGTGCTAACCCGTCCAAGTGGTCTGAAGAAGCCATGCAAGCATTTCATCTTTTAAAACAAAGGTTCATCTCTGCGCCTGTTCTGAAACAGCCTGACATCGACTCTCCTTTCATCTTAGAGGTGGATGCCTCCTCCGTTGGAGTAGGAGCGGTGTTATCTCAGAGGGCTAAAGATGGCCATTTACACCCTTGCAGTTTCTTCTCCCGGAAGTTCTCCCCAGCTGAGCGCAACTATGCCATTGGCGACCAGGAGTTGCTAGCCATCAAGCTCGCTCTAGAAGAGTGGAGGTATCTGTTGGAGGGAGCTTCTCATTCAATCACCATACTTACAGACCACAAGAACCTTTTATACCTGAAGGGCGCACAATGTCTCAACCCTCGTCAGGCCAGATGGGCACTTTTCTTTTCCAGGTTCGACTTTAAACTCCAGTTCTGTCCGGGCTCTCAGAATCGCAAGGCCGATGCCCTTTCCCGCTCATGGGAGCAAGAAAATGAGTCAGAGTCTTCAGACAAGCATCCTATTATAAATCCGTTGGCATTCTCCACGGTAGGGATGGACTCTACGCCCCCATCAGGGAAAAGTTTTGTGAAGCCGATGCTAAGGAAGAAGCTCATGCATTGGGCCCATGCTTCCCGTTTTGCCGGACATACAGGTATCCAAAAAACCCTGGAGTTTATCTCTAGGTCCTATTGGTGGCCAACTCTGAAAAAGGACGTCTTGGAGTTTATTGCATCTTGCCCAAAGTGTGCCCAACATAAAGTATCCCGCGGGGCAACTGGTTCCACTATCCGTTCCCCGTCGACCATGGACCCACTTGTCGATGGATTTCATTACAGACTTACCCATGTGCAACAAGTTCAATACCATCTGGGTGGTAGTTGACCGGTTCACCAAGATGGCACACTTCATTCCTCTCACCGGTCTTCCGTCAGCTTCCAAGTTGGCTCAAGTATTCATACAAGAGATCTTCCGACTCCACGGTCTTCCTGAAGAAATTATCTCAGATCGAGGAGTTCAATTCACAGCCAAATTCTGGCGAAGTTTATGTCAAGTCCTCCAAGTCAAGCTAAAGTTTTCCACGGCTTACCATCCTCAGACCAATGGTCAAACCGAGAGGGTGAATCAGGACTTGGAGGCCTTCCTCCGCATCTATGTGTCCTCCTCTCAAGATGACTGGGTTCAATTACTTCCCTGGGCCGAGTTCTGTCATAACAACCAGTATCATTCTTCATCTGCTTCAACACCATTCTTCACTAACTTTGGATTCCACCCTAAAGTTCCTGAGTTCCAACCGCTTCCAGCAACTTCTGTTCCCGCAGTGGATATCACCTTGCATCAGTTTGCCAATATCTGGAAGAGCGTACGATCAGCTCTGCTCAAGGCATCGTTCAGGTACAAGAAGTTTGCGGATAAGAAGCGTCGAGCAGTTCCTGCTCTCAAGGTGGGTGATCGGGTATGGTTATCCACGAAGAATTTGAGGTTAAGAGTTCCCAGTATGAAGTTTGCACCTCGCTATATCGGTCCTTTCAAGATTGAACAAGTCATCAATCCTGTTGCTTACAGACTCCAGTTGCCTCCCTTCTTAAAAATACCCAGGACATTCCATGTTTCCCTGTTGAAACCGCTGATCTTGAATCGGTTTCATTCCTCACTTCCTCCAACTCCGAAAGTCCAAACTCAACGAGGCGTTGAGTATGAAGTGGCCAAGATCCTGGACTCACGTCACCGTTACGGTCAACTACAGTATCTTATTGACTGGAAGGGTTACGGCCCTGAGGAACGTTCATGGACCAATGCTTCTGATGTCCATGCTCCTGCCTTGGTCCGGAGATTCCATTCCAAGTTTCCTCAAAAGCCAAAGAAGTGTCCTGGGGCCACTCCTAAAGGGGGGGGTGCTGTCACGATCCGGGTATCTGGACGCCATTTCTTACCCATCAGATGCCTCCTAAGGCTGGCTCAGCGCTCCAGGACCGGATCCCATCTGTTATCTTAATGTTCACATTCCTGCATCCTCTCCTGTCTCTCTGAGACGCTGTCACAGTAACGCCTTATTACATCTGGCATGGCGTCTCCCGCGGCCTCCGCCGCCGTCCCTGAGCTTCTGCATGCAGAGTGTCAGAGTGGCGATTACGTCAGCCGCGGCCTCCGCTGTGTCCGCGTGGTTGGATGTGCACTTGTCAGCCTGGCGTCTCCTGTCTCCAGTGGCCGGCGCCGCCATTACTGTTTTCATTACCACATGGATTACAAACCAAACTTCCCTCCAAGTGTCTGCATGGGCGCAGCCATCTTGGATTCTGTCAGCTGATCATTTCCTCCAATCTGTTGTCAGTATTGTTAATCTGCATAATTGCCTAGCCAATCCCTTCCTTGCTGCAGGTATAAATACACTGTGCCTGAGCAAGGAAGGCGTCAGTGCTTTGGTTGTCAAACCTAGTTCCTGTTTGTCTCTCTCCTGTGATTGTCTTCCAGGTTCCAGCTCCTGTCTCAAGACTTCCACCATAGAGACCCGCACCAGCATTCCACCTGCGGTGTAGCCTGACTCTCCTATCCATTGTGGATTCATCTGTTTCCAGCTACAACATTACCTGCTTCCAGCTCAGCTTCCAGCAGAGTACAGCTTCCCTTAAAGGGCCGGTGTCCTTTCTACACTTTACCACTCTCCACCGGTATTATTATTTCTCCGCTCTCAAGTTCTACATTTCAGTTCATATTTCATCGCTCCCAAGTTCATTTATTATTTAACTGGTTCCAGCCAGTATCCACTCCGTGCTAACAACAGTCTGGTTCCAGCCAGTATCCACAGCAGCTGTTTTATCTTCAGCAACCCAGCTTTTCCTGGAACACCAGCTGGCACAATCCTGGGTTATCTCCATTGCTACAGTCGGGCCTGGTAAGGACTTTCCATCTAGAAGATCATAAGAACTATCTCACACTACCAGTGCCCTGTGGCTCCTGCCATCCTGTAGTACCCAGGAACTGTATTTATTCTTTGCTGACTTTTACGTTTTCTTTTACTGCTGCTGTGTTGCGGAGTTGTCATAATAAACATCATTGACTTTTATCCAAGTTGTCGTGGTCACGCCTTCGGGCAGTTATTATTCATGTTACTTACATGTCCAGGGGTCTGATACAACCTCCCAGGTTCCGGTACATCTCAGCCCCTACAACTGAGGCTGCCTCCCGTCAGCTCAGGCCCTCAGTTGTGACAGCGTAAGGTTGAGTTAAAATTCCTTACTGGGAAAGTAGTCATGTTGTTGGCCTTGGCATCCGCAAGGCAGGTATCTGAATTGGCGGCTTTGTCTCACAAAAGCCCCTATTTAATCTTCCATGCTGATAGAGCAGAGTTGAGAACACGTCAGCAATTTCTGCCAAAAGTGGTTTCATCATTTCACGTAAACCAACCTATTGTGGTGCCAGTGGCTCCTGAGACCTTGGCGGAATCGCAGTCTCTCGATGTGATCAGAGCTTTGAAAATCTATGTCTCCAGAACGGCTCAAATTAGGAAAACAGAGGCTCTGTTTGTCCTGTGGGCTCCCAACAAGATTGGGGCTCCTGCTTCTAAGCAGACTATTGCACACTGGATCTGTAATACGACTCAGCAAGCTCATTCTACGGCAGGATTGCCGTTACCGAAATCGGTGAAGGCCCATTCTACCAGAAAGGTGAGATCATCCTGGGCGACTGCCCGAGGGGTCTCGGCATTACAGCTTTGCCGAGCTGCTACTTGGTTGGGATCAAACACTTTTGCGAAGTTTTACAAGTTTGATACCCTGGCTGAGGAGGACCTCTTGTTTGGTCAATCGGTGCTGCAGAGTCAGCCGCGCACTCCCGCCTGTTCTAGAGCTTTGGTATAAACCCCATGGTTCTTGAAGCATCCCCAGCATCTTCTAGGACGTATGAGAAAATAGGATTTTAATACCTACCGGTAAATCCTTTTCTCTTAGTCCGTAGAGGATGCTGGGCGCCCGTCCCAGTGCGTACTGTATCTGCAGTCATTGGGTATGTTTACACACATGGTGTGTTGTGGGTAAGTCAGACTGTTGCTGATTTTATTCAGGCCATAACGTGCTTTTATGCTGTTACTGGTTGTGTTTACACACATATATTGTGTTACGTTTCATGTCAGCGTATTGCTGCATATTCTTCATGCCGTTGGCTGGTGTTCTATTGAATGCCACATTCTGCGGCATACTGGAGGTGTGAGCTGGTAAGATGCTCACCATGGTTTAACGATAAATTCTTTCCTCAATGTCCGTCTCCCCTGGGCACAGTTCCTATAACTGGAGTCTGGAGGAGGGACATAGAGGGAGGAGCCAGTTCACACCCCTTTTAAAGTCTTAAAGTGCCCATGTCTCCTGCGGATCCCGTCTATACCCCATGGTTCTTGAAGCATCCCCAGCATCCTCTACGGACTAAGAGAAAAGGATTTACCGGTAGGTATTAAACTCCTATTTTTAAAAAACCCAAATAGCACCATCATAAGCCTTGATGTCATAGGGAGAGCATGTTTGAAAGATGTGTAATTAAAGCAAGAATATTTTTAACCCTTCATGTTAACCCTGGGTCAGTGGTTGTGAGAGGAGGCGAGATCCAAAACAGACTTTGGCATACTAGCCTACTGTTCTGGAAAGGGGTGATTTTAAAAGATGAGGGAGAACGAGTGCAGTTTGACTGCGCTCCCCCTCTTGCCGCCACCTTCTTCGAAGATGGCACCCAAGTCATTTTCCCAGTTATCTCCCTATTGTGTTTCCCCATTTTCCTGAAGATATTGATGGCAGTGGTGGATTCGGCGGAGAGGTAAATATAGTTGTCTATGGGTGCATCCATAATAAATATGCCCAAGCTCCTGAAATGTCCTTGAGACTTCTAAATCTCCAGTGTCTCTCCCGGACCCATGAAAGATTAGTCAAGTCTGTCAAATTTCTACCCAGCTGACCACCTGCCACCCATTTACTGAGGGAAGTAGGCAGTCTGGGCATCTTGATGCTCACCCATCATGACATTGCCAAAAGTCTCTTTGCATGAATGTATTAAGATAATATTGCTGGGATAGCTCCACCTAGCTGTCCCGATGAAATCCTTCCTTACAGGTTACGGACCCTACAGAGGTAATACTCATACATGCATATCTACTGTGGTACCCTGTTCCAAGCGCACATGCAGGGGAAACTTCAATGATGCAAAAGTCCTCTGAAAACAGCAGATTTTCTGCAAAATTGCATTTATACATTGGCCTCTTAATACCTATCAAAATGGACAATCCATTATTCTCCTCTTCTGTATAACCAGAGTTATTTAAGACCCCCCTCCTCCCCCCCCCCCCCAGGAATCAGGGGAAGGGGACACTGCCGGTGGGTGTACTGCAGATAAAGGAGGTGATGATTGATGATGTTGCACAATGTTATCATGCCCCACCTCCACCCAACCACTACACAAAAATAGGAAATGACAAAGGCATTGCACGTGTCCTTTCTTGCTCACTTCTGAATGCAATGCGAGTATTTGGGTGTGGAGTGCATTATATGGAGCAAGGTCTGGGTAGTGTACTGCGTGTAAAGAAAGAGCATTCCCTCCTGCCGGTAAGCAGTGGGGAAGTTCTTGTTTCTGTGACGTGTGATCTTGTCTCTATGGTAAGGTGGTGTCTGTGGCTTGTCTTAGGGCATCTAGGCTTAAGTTCTGCCACTGATCAGAAAGGTGTATATTAATCAAATTTGTACTTATTATTTCCAATTAAAAGTACCAAAGTGTCTTTAAAACATTAATAAAATGTACTTAGGACTTTGGCTCTGAAATGTGCTTTCAGGTGGCACCGGCTGAAGATTTGCAGCTCTCTTCTCACAAGCACTGGTGAATTAAGGCATTAGGTAACCCATTGATGCTTTGTTAAAAAGAATGGGAGATACTGTCCATCTTTTTCACCCATGGGACAAAGCTATCCTGATTGGGTCGGAGGAAGAGAGCCCACAAATAAGGAATATCCTGTCTAAGGGGGTAATTCAGGTTTGTTAGCAAACCAAAAGAGCACACTAAGGGGCACAACCATGTGCACTGCAGGTGGAGAATATGTAACACGTGCAGAGAGATTTAGATTTGGGTGGGTTCTATTGTTTCTTTGCAGAGTAAATACTGGCTGCTTTATTTTTACACTGTAATTTAGATTTCAGTTTGAACACACCCCACCCAAATCTAACTCTCTCTGCAACATGGTTTTGCCCATTAATGTGCTTTTTTTGGTTTGCTAACAAACTTGATTAAGGCCCAAAATCAGGATAGTTGGGAGAAATGGCTAATGTAATACAGATACGTAGAATAAGGGCCTGATTATGTGTAGTAGGCACCCTTGACAGTGGCACATGTTGCATTACCCTAGTTCTGTTTTTATGTAATACAGTAGGTTTGACTTTACTTTAAAGTACCACATAACCTACTAACTCAATTTTTGTAGTGACATATATTTCATAATATTTTTAAGTTTAACATTTTAAAGTGTTTGTAGGATGAGGGCACTACCTATTTGTAGGCACCTGCTTCCTTTATGCTGTTGTTTTAGGTTGTCCAGAATGTTTTCAATCTTAAATAGAGCAAGTATAAAGGCCCTGATTCGGATTTGGAAACAAAGCAAAAAAGCACACAACTGGGCAAACCCATGTTGCACTGCAGGTGGGGCAGATGTAATGTGTGCAAAGAGATTAAGATTTGTATGGAGTGTGTTCAAACAAAAATCTAAATTGCAGTTTAAAAATACAGTTGTCTAAAGGGTCCTACACACTGGCCGATGTGTTCGGCCGATATGAACAATCTTGTTCAGTAATGAACAAGAAATTGTTAATATCTTTCAGTGTGTTTATACCTGCAAGCCAATGTGGGCAATATCATCCATATTAGCATGCAGGGCTATGGGGCCAGATGACGTCAAGGAGTGAAGAAACTTCACTCCCCCGTCTCCCCTACCACCCCACCACCGGGTTGTCCATCGGCCGTCAGGCACCTTGGCCAGTGTGTAGGGCCCATAACATTTGTGGGCTTCATGCAATAGCGGACAGTATTTACCCTGCATGGAAAAATTATAAATGTATATGATCCCCTTGCATTGCAACATGGTTTGTTCCAAATACAAAGTTACATACATTTTCTGCTTTGCATCCAAATCCGAATCAGGCCCAGAGAGCAGTGAACACGGGGCCTATTTCAGCAAGTCTGCCCCTCCCCCCAGCACACATGCGAAAGCATCATACGGCTGCGATGCTTTGCCATGTTTACGGTAGCCCTCTGCCTATGCAGCTTAGCTGCTAAGGCAGACAACTACCCCCCCCATGTTTTGGGTCACAGCGGCTGCGTATGACATCATGCAGCCACCGCGGCCCACCCTTCAAACGGTCCGGACGCGCCTGCATGCCCACCCAACGCCGCCACGACGCCCCTTAAACACTGCCAATACTGACTGTGAATTAGGCCCAGTTGAAGGCTAGACTTTGTCAGGACTCAGAGATAAGTATTGCTGCATACAATAGACTACCATACCAACCACACTTACCATACTTACCACATACACTATCTAGCCATTTTAATGCCTATCACTTCTCCATCAATACCACCATATCACCTTTACTACCAGATGTACTAAGCCTCGGAGAGTGGTAAAGTGTAGAAAGAGAAACTACCAACCAATATGATGCCCTAGGCAAGATTTTGGCTGGTGCCCCCTAGCACCGCCGCTACAGTAGTTCCACCTGCACCCCTTTCCCAGCACCAGCACCCCTCACCCATAGCAGTCCTCATTTTGGTGCTCCTACCCCCTATATTTTAAATAGGAACAGTGCGCACATTCAGCGCCCAGCTCAAAAAGGGGCATCTTCTTGCTGGGAAGGGGCATGGCTGTATCTGCATACAAAATGCTATGTTACAGTGTATTTCTGGAAATCATGCTGCATATCATTTTAATCAGCAGAAACTGCTTGTGCACCTAGGCATACCAAATGCCCTAGGTGTTTGCCTATGCCTAGGGCCGGCTCTGGGTTTGTTTTAGCACTTTTCTTCTTTTGTTACGCATTTACATAGTTGCTAAAACAGTGCAAGAAATACCCTTTCTTATTAATTTTCTCATTGTGCTTTCAGTATCAAGAAGGCTGCAGGGGTGGTGTAACCTTGTTACACAGGAAATTCCTTTAGGAAACTTGGGAAATGACAAACTGAACTTGTAAACATTTCACAGTCTAGAACATTGCAAAATGTTGATTCAGCAATATCAATCTGCCTTTGCACTGCAGTGTGGTTTTCAAAAGGTCTGATTGAATAGCATAAGAAATGATTTAATGTGATTTGTATACTATTGCTCTACCTGGGATATAACAATCATCATATGCACTATCAATCTGCAAGACCTGACATACTGTGATGGAAAAAGAAAATGGAAAGTGAGAGCAACAATGCGACATCATTTCTTTCATGCAGTCTGTAAATACTAAGATTATGCATATGCAAGGAGGATTATAAAGGTAATCTTGACACTGGTGCTTTTTCTAAAAACTTCACTCTTTCTACTAAATCTATGGCTGTCTACAGTTGTGTGAAAGGAGCAAGTCTCCTTTGCATTTCACCACAAACTTACATAGAAGCAGCATAATTAGTACTAATATGGCAATGCCATACTTACCAACTTGGCCGATCGACGCATAGGGGGCATGGGCAGCATGCAGGTGGGCTGTCCAAAGGCATGGCAGCATGATTGTGTCATATTGGCCCCAACCTCGTTCTACAGTGCCTAGAAATTAGGCACTGTGTAGTGGGAGCAGAACTACGATGACGCAATTCACCATCAGATCTTCTCGGCCCACCCACTTATATTCTATTGTGGATGGCCGAGGTGGGGAGTGAAAGGCTGTAGAGGTATGCAGGAGCCTTGCCCATCTTTTTCGGGGGGCGGAAGCGCAACACAACTTTTGGGATCCTCCAGGCCGTTCTGGGAGTGTAGGCAAGTATGGGTAGTGCAGCATGAGGCTTCACGCCTCCTGCTGCATTATTGATCTGAACTGTGTCCAAGGATACAGTGTTGGATCGTCCCCGGCACCACCTGCTTCCTATGTGACCCATGAGGTCATGCAAGCTGGCCACTGCAGGAGCTACCAGGAGACCAGGAAATCTTCATCCTCTGATGGAAATCATGGCCTCATCCCTCCCCGACAATGGTAGCAACATGCCTCTGTTCTGAGAAGCGGAGGCCATCCCCGCCCTCCAAATGTTAGCAGACCATCAATCACAGTCTGCTGCCGTCCTGTGTCACTAGCCCGTTCGCACATGCATCTACCAGCACCATTTTAAATACTGACTCAAAACATGTCATGATGTGCTTTATACTCATGCAGGTACAGTATCTATAGCTCTTTCCTTTTGGTGTATTACATGTATCAGCAAGAGGCATAAAATTAAAAATAAGATAAAAAGAAACTATGTAAGTGATAAACTCTAAACATTATCTGCTGCCAACAAAGCAATTCTGCCCAAAATCTGGGCACTCTGTCCTATGTGGTAAATACAGAACTGAGCATGTTTCCCAAAGTACAGAAAATAACATATTTCAATCATGCTATAAAGCAGGGGTTCCCAACCACGGTCCTCAAGGCCACCTAACAATCCATGTTTTAAGCCATACTTAGCACAGGTGATGTAAATAGTAAATCAGTTATTTTGATTAAACCAGCTGTGCTCAAGCATAGATATCACTAAAACGTGGACTGTTAGTGTGCCTTGAGGACTGTTTTGGAAAAAACTGCTATAAAGCCTATTGGGTCCAGTGGCGGCTCCAGGGAAGGGGCTGCAGGTAAGTACATATTTCAAATAGGGGAGCCACACCTACTGTCGCCAACTGTCATTTCCAAATAACTCACTAGCAGTTGGTGTGCCTCCCCTATTTGAATTTTGAACTGAGCTGCAGCCCCACCTCTGGAGCCGCCCCTGATTGGGTCTATTTATCAAGCTTATCAGCCCTTTAAATCACTCCTCAGGTTCCTCTAACAGTTTGTCAACATTAATACCCCTTTTACACCACTGCACTAGCCCAGGTTATTGCTGGTGTAAAAGGGTTAACGCGGGTCCAGTGACATGGGAATCCAACCTGGTAGCTTGCAGGGTTGGTCCCAGGAAGGACATGGTTTAGGTGGAGCTGTGTGAATAGGTACCCTGGGTCATCTGAACCAGGTCCCATTCATAGCATCGGGGTAACCGCATTCCCTGGCGCAAGGTGATAATGTCCTCTCCAAGCACTGGCACAGCATCCATGTGCAATGTAAACAGCGCCAACCCAGGAATAACTCCGGGTTGTAGCCGTAACTAATACCCCTTTACCACCTAAGTCCTGGGTCTGACCCAAGATTTGGAACACTGTTCCAAACCTGGTCAGGTCCAGGACTGACACCTTTCCACCACAGATTTTACCTGGGTCTGAGCCGTTTACACTGCATACAGGTGCAGTAGCAGCTGGTAGTCTCAGCTGCACTATAGACTCCGGCTCCGCCATCTGATGTCACTGGTCCCACCCAGGGCCGTCTTTTCATATGGGCTCAATGGGCAATTGCCCAAGGGCCCCAGGAGTTTAAGGGCCCTAGACTGATAGCTGAGGGTCCCTTCTTTCCAGGGGTACCAGATTTTTTTTTTTTAAATGGCCCCCATCCAAGTGGTCACCATGCAAGCCTGTTAATTGCTCTTCCCAGCCAGATATTCCAGGTTCTGTCTGACTTAGAGTTTTTCTGAGGTTATATTCCAAAAGCTGTGACTCTCCCCTTTTGGTGGACACTGGCAGCTTGTCTCCACTATGCCTAGAACCAGAGATATAAGCCTTCAAGCAGCTGGTCCCTGCTCCAGCTCCACACTCCTCCTAAACTCTAATATCCAAGTCTCCAGTACATCCTGAAAGTTGAAAAGCTAAGAAATCTATTTCCAGGAACATGAGATATCTGCAGTCAAGCAAGCTGCCCTCCCACCAGAAAATGATGAATATTAAGCACACTCCACTATCCACCCATCCCCTACGTATTAAAAACCCACTACCACCCTGGAAGTCATGTATTGTGGCTCCTTCATTCAGCCCAATGCCCCTTCTACAGTTTAGTGTTCTCCCTCCCGCCCAATCTGTGCAGTATAGGAGTAATTACTGTAGAAGAAATTACTGCTCCAGGTCCTACAAGCTGAGCGGAAGGTAGAACACCCCCTACCTCCCGCAGGACATCAAAGCTGTCGTTGATAGCACCCCCCACTCCTACTGCTGAAGGATGGGTAGGGGCCCCAGTGCTTTGCTGTGCCCAGGGGCCTACACTGCTGTTAAGATGGCCCTGGCCCCACCCCCAAATAGTGTCATCGCTGCAGGAAGCAGCCAGATGTGCCCAGTGTCGGACTGAGGCATAAAGTGCCCACCGGGGGAATGCAGTGGTAGGGGCCCATGTTTAGAGGAGTTGCCAGTCTCCTCAAGGTTTGTGGCCAGCCGCCACATTGGTTTGCCTAACCATGAGAGAGTGCATGGGCTGGGCCCTTTGATAAATATATATACTAAATACTGCTAATGCATGCATGATAATGTATCAGAGTAACACACCATAGTCCTGTGGGGTGGTCTTCTGTATGCCGAATGTCGGGATCCCGGCGCACAGTATACCGGCGCCGGAATCCCGACACCCGGCATACCGACAACTATTCTCCCTCGTGGGGGTCCACGACCCCCCTGGAGGGAGAATAAAATAGTGTGGCGCGCGTAGCGAGGCCACAAGGGGCTCCTTTGCCCTCGCCACGCTGTCGATATGCCGGCGGTCGGGCTCCCGGCGCCGGTATGCTGGGCGCCGGGAGCCCGAGCGCCGGCATACCGTACGACACCCGTCCTGTGCAGTTTAAGGTAACATGTATAATGTACAATTCAAGTGCGCAGTCTGGAACCTGATCCATAGTGAAGGGGAAGGGCCCCCCAGACAGAGGGGCCCAGCAGTGGTTTCCCCTGTACCCCTGTGGGCCAGTCCGACCCTGGGTGTCACATTGTTCTCCCAATGCTGTAAACTGGAGCCGGGTCAAATGACCCAGCTTACCCATTTACACTGCCCCCTAACCCAGTTTCTTCCCGGGCCCAACCCTACAAGCTAGCCAGGTTGGATTCCTGTGTCACTGGACCTGTATTATCCCTTTTCCATTGAGCCCGACCTGGGTTATCATGGCAATAACTAAGGTTTTTAGCAGCAGTGGAAAAGGGGTGTGAAAAGGGTCTGTCCCGGGTCTGACCTATGGGGGTAATTCAGAGTTGATCGCAGCAGGAATTTTGTTAGCAGTTGGGCAAAACCATGTGCACTGCAGGGGAGGCAGATATAACGTGCAGAGAGAGTTAGATTTGGGGGGTTATTTTGTTTCTGTGCAGGGTAAATACTGGCTGCTTTATTTTTACACTGCAATTTAGATTGCAGATTGAACACACCACACCCAAATCTAAGGCGCCCTACACATTAGGCGATGTGCCGCCGAGGTGGCCGACGGGCGACCCGGCGGCGGGGGGGCAGTGACGGGGGGAGTGAAGTTTCTTCACTCCCCCCGTCACCCGGCTCCATAGACGTGCAGGCAAATATGGACTATCTCGTCCATATTGGCCTGCATGCACAGCCGACATGTCACCAGTGATGAACGAGCGCGGGGCCGCGCATCGTTCATCGCTGGTGACTCCACACTGCACGATATGAACGTTATCTCGTTCATTAATGAACGAGATCGTTCATATCGTGCAGTGATATCGGCATGTGTGTAGGGCCTATAACTCTCTGCACGTTATATCAGTCCTTCCTGCAGTGCACATGGTTTTTCCCAACTGCTAACAAAAATCCTGCTGCGATCAACTTGGAATTACTCCCTATATTGGAACAGGTCATACCCGGGACCTTTGGTGTAAAAGGGGTATAATAAACCAGGCCCTATAGAACTAATCCAGTCATTAGAAATATATTCACCCCCTCCATATTATATTATTTACAGGGAATATCCCTTTTTTACTTTCAATTATTTTCTACTTTCTGTTGCGGTACAGTAGCTCTGATGAGCCTTGTAGAGAAAGCATAGCAACTCTTTCTGCGATGTAACTGCATCCTGTCACATTGTTGCCAAACTACTATTATTTATGTGTTTGTGCCAATCTTGCGTACATGAGAAATAACAGCAGAGCCACCATTTACAACCTCTTATCTCAATAAAACAGAATGCAGATACACTTGTTTCAGACAGCAGACTCATTAATTATCACTAATCTAAATAATTAATGGGAATCTTCCATTTTGCTGTTTAGAAGAGATGGATACAATGGACATCCCTCTGTGTGATAGTTCAAGTGGTATTTTCTTTTCCTTGAAGAATCCATTTCAAATAGTTTGCGCACCATGTTACCATAAGCTTTACAAAATATAGAAGGCTTAATACTGTGAATCGGTTAGGCAACCTGATTTAGGAATGACTCAGATTTAAAATGATGCAGGTGAATCAGGAGACTGATTAGGGCCTGGGAAGAAGCATTGTATGAGAGACGCCACAGAGGCCAAATGCTCCTTCTGTCAAATTAATTGACTCAATGTAAAGTAATCCCTCAGTTGCATTAACACAATACAGCAGCATATAAAAAAAAAAACCTTTGGAATGTTATGTTCTTTGCAAGAACACTAAAGAATACCACATGCCCAGGCGAATGTGCAGGACTGCAGACTCTGGCCCAGATTTATCAAGCCTTGGGGAGTGATAAATTCAGAGCCGGCCCTAGCCAATATGATGCCCTAGGCAAGATTTTGGCTGGTGCCCCCTAGCACCACCGCTGGCTCCGCCTCTGACCTTGCACCTCTTTCCCAGCACCACCACCCCTCATCCATAGCAGTCCTTATTTTGGTGTGTGTACCCCCTGTATTTTAAATAGGAACCGTTCGCACATTTGGCGCACAGCCCAGAAAGGGGTGTGTTTTTGCTGGCAAGGGCATGGCCACACAATAGTAACCCCAATTCCAATTACGCCACACAGTACTGCAACTAAATTCACATTTGATCATGCGATAGTGTCCATAATTCATATTACATCCCACAGTAGTATCACTTTACCTTATAAACGTTACTCCTCACAGTAAAGCCCCGTATTCACATTACATCACACTGAATTGCTCCTTATTCACATTACACCACACCCTATTGCTTTTTATTCACATTAGACGACACAGTAGTGACCTTTCTATATGTAATGCCACATATTAGAGCACCTTATACACATAATTCCACACAGTAATGCCGCTTACACATATGAGACACATTATTAATGTCCTTATAAACATAATGCGCCTTACACATTATGACAACCTTTATTAATGCCCTTTTACACATAATGTCCCTTACACATATGCTGCACATTATTAATGCCCTTATACACATAATGACACACATAGTGCCCCCTATACATTTGCTGCACATTATTAGTGCCCCTATTCACATAATGGCACACATACAGTAGTACCCTGTTACACATATGCCACACATTATTAATGCCCTTATACACATAATGACACACATAGTGCCCCTTACACATATGTTGCACATTATTAATGCATTTTTACATGACACACATCATGCTCCTTACACATATTCTGAACACTACTGCACAACCAACCCACTCACATGCACACATCACTCACACTGCCACTAACACTGTGACCTCTGCCTCTGCTTGGATACAGATGTGTCCTCATAAATCTTGCCTCAATGCTAACGTCGGGCACATTTTTTTAATGAAAATGCATCTTATTTGCATTGCTAGGTGATATGTAGCATGCCTATATACTGTGCGCGACTGTGGCTGTGTCTGCATATGAAATGCTACACACAGAATATAGGCATGCATCATATCATTTTAATCAGCAGAAGCTGCTGATGCCCCTAGGCATATCAAATGCCCTAAGCAATTGCCTAGTTTGCCTATGCCTATGGCCGGCTCTGGATAAATTGCACGGTGATAAAGTGCCAACCAATCAGCTGTCATTTTTTCAAATACAGCCTGAAACATGGCAGCTAGGAGCTGGGTGGTTAGTACGTCGCCGTGCAATTTATCACTCTCCAAGGCTTGATAAATCTGGGCCTACAGTGTCTCTCCTGAGTTCTGCTTTTTTCTAACAGCCCTTTGTTTATGTCACATCTGGTATTACTGTATAGGAGATGAATTTAATTTGTCAGCTGTCGGGATCCCGGCGGTCAGGATGCCGACGCCGGAATCCTGACAGCCGACAATACCGACAGCTGGAATCCCAGTACAACAGGACTATTCCCACTCGTGGGTGTCATTAGGCCCTATTAGTATTGCATAGGGTTGGTGCTAAAATGATGCAATTAGCATATAATCATGTCATTAGGCCCCACCCCCTCTGCCGGTACCGTGGTTTGCCAGTTTTTCCTCTCTGTTCTGACCACTTCACTAGGAAGTGGGCAGAATGCGGGAGGGGTACCTAGTCTTTCAGGGCTGCGGAGGACTACCTGAGAAACCGTGTGTCTCCCGCAGAACCCAGGAGAGTAGGCAAGTATGAGTTGGAGAGAAGACATATATATATATATATATATATATATATATATATATAGATATATATATATATATAGATATATATAGATACACCCAAGAACGGCACTCACTGGTCTCACAAAGAAATACTGGACAACGTCCTCTTATCAACGTTTCGGGTTTATTTCAACCCGTCATCAGGATACACATAACAATTAACAAGTAACATAGACATACCTTAAATACCCCTCCATGCTGCCAAACGAGCGCGCCAATTTCAAATCCCAGCCGTCTAATCAGTGTAACACACCCCTTTCCGGAAGTCCTAATACATGAACGTAGCGCGCCCGGTTGCCCTGGCAACCCGTCAACACCACAGCCATCAGCTATGACACGCACCAATAACGGTGTATGCCAGCCATCGCTTCACTGAAAGACCAATCAGAAGCTGTGCCGCATCCCTCTCACGGAGCTCACCAGCCGCCGTAGTTGTTGCCTTAGCAACCTAACATAGCTGACCACAAAGGCCAAGCATAGCGTCTGGTATCCATGGCAACCCGTTTGGCAATACAGATTTACAATACCACCACATACCTACATAAAACACAATAATGCCTAAACTCATAAACAATACAAACACAACACAAAGTGCTAGTACTTTGTGTTGTGTTACATAGAAACATAGAATTTGTCGGCAGATAAGAACCACTTGGCCCATCTAGTCTGCCCCTTATTTTTTATTTTTTTTTTATATTATTTTTTAACACTAACCTTATTTGATCCTTATTTCTTTGTAAGGATATCCTTATGTCTATCCCATGCATGTTTAAATTGCTCTGTCTTAGCCTCTACCACCTCTGATGGGAGGCTATTCCACTTGTCCACTACCCTTTCTGTGAAATAATTTTTCCGCAAATTTCCCCTGAACCTCCCCCCTCCAGTCTCAGTGCATGTCCTCGTGTCCTATTGCTTCTCTTCATTTGGAGAATGTTTCCCTCCTGGACTTTGTTAAAACCCTTCATATATTTGAAAGTTTCTATCATGTCCCCCCTTTCCCTTCTCTGCTCCAAACTATACATATTGAGATTTCTTAGTCTTTCTGGGTATGTTTTGTGATGTAGGCCATGCACCATTTTAGTTGCCCTCCTTTGTTTGTACAGTTTCTAATGTATTAATATCCTTTTGAAGATATGGCCTCCAGAACTGAATACAGTATTCTAGATGAGGCCGTACCAATGACCTATACAGTGGCATTATTACTACTTTCTTTCTGCTGCTGATTCCCCTCCCAATGCAGCCAAGCATCTGACTAGCCTTCCTCATTGCCTTGTTACATTGCTTACCTGCTTTTAAGTCATCTGAAATAGTGACTCCTAGATCCCTTTCCTCCTCAGTAGTTTCCAGTATAGTGCCATTAATACTGTATTTAGCTTTAGGATTTTTGAGACCCAAGTGCATGATTTTGCATTTTTTGGTATTAAACTGTAATTGCCAGACTCTTGACCATTCCTCTAGTCTACCTAGATCCTCAATCATTTGTTTTACCCCACCTGGTGTGTCTACCCTGTTGCATACCTTTGTGTCATCTGCAAAAAGGCATACTTTCCCTTTAATGCCAGTTGTGTTGTGTTTGTATTGTTTATGAGTTTAGGCATTATTGTGTTTTATGTAGGTATGTGGTGGTATTGTAAATCTGTATTGCCAAACGGGTTGCCATGGATATCAGACGCTATGCTTGGCCTTTGTGTTCAGCTATGTTAGGTTGCTAAGGCAACAACTACGGCGGCTGGTGAGCTCCGTGAGAGGGATGCGGCACAGCTTCTGATTGGTCTTTCAGTGAAGCGATGGCTGGCATACACCGTTATTGGTGCGTGTCATAGCTGATGGCCCGGGTGGTGTTGATGGGTTGCCAGGGCAACCGGGTGCGCTACGTTCATGTATTAGGACTTCCGGAAAGGGGTGTGTTACACTGATTAGACGGCTGGGATTTGAAATTGGCGCGCTCGTTTGGCAGCATGGAGGGGTATTTAAGGTATGTCTATGTTACTTGTTAATTGTTATGTGTATCCTGATGACGGGTTGAAATAAACCCGAAACGTTGATAAGAGGACGTTGTCCAGTATTTCTTTGTGAGACCAGTGAGTGCCGTCCTTGGGTGTATCTACATGCTTTCTGTCGACGCAGCACCTTGGCAAGCTACACATGTGGGACAGAAGTGAGTGCCGACCTTTGGAATTTATATATATATATATATATATATATATATATATATATATATATATATATATATATATATATATATATATAATATATATGCGAAAGCCCTCACTCACTCACTCACTCACTCACTCACTCACTCACTCACTGACTGAGTGACTGATCATTAATTCTCTTACTTCCCGATATGTTAGGAAGATGAAATTTAACATAGTTTTCCTATTTCCCACCGGAAGAATACCTATGTAGAGTAATTAGAATTTTAATAAACCTCCCCTAAGGGGATGAAAGGGGGGTTGACATAATGATGTCATTACCATGCATGGCTTGCGTTGTATGAATGACAACGCCCAAACGGACAATCGGATCAAAATTTGGATTGCACCTCCAGTGTGTAGTATTTAATAAACTACAAAAATGGTCCTGTCACTTTTTGCTGTATCTGCTATGGGTGCTCCTCATGTAACGCCAAGAACCATGATTAATATTTACTAACATTAAGACGTCTCAAATTTATATCTCTATAGATTTACCAAATTTTTAACACTCATTTATATATACAACCGTGAAAATCAGAAACTCGTGCGAAGAACATCTAGTGTAACATAAAGAAGTATTTACAGAAAGAGTGGTGGATCCATGAAATAGCTGTTGTGTGGGTATTCCTAGAGTAAATGAGTTCAAGCATGCACGGGGCAAATATATTGCTTCTGTTATGACGTAAAATATTGAGATTAACTTCCCTCTGACCCAAACAAATAATGGGAAGACTGGATCGACCTGTTGGTTATTTTCTCCCATCAAATTCTATCATCTTATATGCAAGGTTAAAGATAAATAGAATATATCAGCATGTCAGCAAAGTAAAGTCTATTAGTCTGTGTACCATAATCATGGCCACTGTAAAAATTTCTGGGCACCTGTACTTTAAACGGGCATGACCACACCCTGTAAGGCATATTGGGTTCTCATGGAGATGCTGTGCTGCTGCAAAGTGCTGGCCACATATTATTGTGGACACTGGTAAAGCTGGGCATACACTATACAATTACATGGCAGATCATCTGCCAGATTTGGCTAGTTAGACTGAAAATTTGGTAATGGATGAGAGCAAATGACAATCCACCATTTTCTCCCAAACACTGGAAAACAGACAAAAACTGTTGTTCATACAATTGGACAAATCCGTGATTTGACCAAACTGTCTGAACAACAGGTTTTGTCCACTTTCCAGTGATTGGGAGCAAATGGTTGGTTGTCATTTGCTCTCATCCATTACCAAATTTTCTATCCAGCCAGCCAGATCTGGCAGATAACTGTATCGTGCATGCCCGGCTTATTGTTTCCTCCCTATACAGTAGCCTTTTTTCTAGTACACTCTTAACAGGTTTGTTTGGGGTTTTTTTTTTTTTTTTACAGGCCTAAACATAATTGTTAATCTTAATATAATACAAAATGATTGATCTGTACTGTTCAAAGTAAAGAGAATACTGTATTACCTCACAAGCATAACACATAATGACATTCTGTCTTATATCTAAAGAGACTTGGCACATATACCAAACCTTGGAGAGAGATAAAGTGGATGGGACGTGTACTAACCAGTGATAAAAGTGGAGAAGTGAGCCAGTGGAGACAGCTGCACTGTATACTTTTATAGTATGCAAATTATAAATGTTATGTCAATGCTGATTGGTTGCCATGGGCAACCTCTCCACTGGCTCACTTCCCCACTTTTATCACTGCTTAGTACATATCCCCTTTCCATTTACTCAGCTTCTGTCATTTCTCTGACGTCCTAAGTGGATGCTGGGGACTCCGTCAGGACCATGGGGATTAGCGGCTCCGCAGGAGACAGGGCACAAAATTAAAAGTTTGACCACTAGGTGGTGTGCACTGGCTCCTCCCCCTATGACCCTCCTCCAAGCCTCAGTTAGATTTTTGTGCCCGGCCGAGAAGGGTGCAATCTAGGTGGCTCTCCTAAAGAGCTGCTTAGAATAAAAGTTTGTTAGGTTTTTTATTTTCAGTGAGTCCTGCTGGCAACAGGCTCACTGCAACGCGGGACTAAGGGGAGAAGAAGCGAACTCACCTGCGTGCAGGATGGATTGGCTTCTTAGGCTACTGGACACTAGCTCCAGAGGGACGATCACAGGTACAGCCTGGATGGGTCACCGGAGCCGCGCCGCCGGCCCCCTTACAGATGCTGAAGAGAGAAGAGGTCCAGAAATCGGCGGCTGAAGACTTCCCAGTCTTCTTAAGGTAGCGCACAGCACTGCAGCTGTGCGCCATTGCTCTCAGCACACTTCACACCGCGGTCACTGAGGGTGCAGGGCGCTGGGGGGGGGCGCCCTGGGCAGCAATGTAATTACCTTTACTGGCTAAAAATACATCACATATAGCCCCTGGGCTATATGGATGTATTTAACCCCTGCCAGGATTACAGAAAAAACCGGGAGAAGAGCCCGCCGTGAAGGGGGCGGGGCCTATCTCCTCAGCACACAGCGCCATTTTTCCCACACAGATCCGCTGGTGGGAAGGCTCCCAGGCTCTCCCCTGCACTGCACTACAGAAACAGGGTTAAACCAGAGAGGGGGGGCATTTTTTGGCGATATTATTATATATTAAGCTGCTATAAGGGAAAACACTTACTATAAGGTTGTCCCTGTATAATTATAGCGCTTTGGTGTGTGCTGGCAAACTCTCCCTCTGTCTCCCCAAAGGGCTAGTGGGGTCCTGTCCTCTATCAGAGCATTCCCTGTGTGTGTGCTGTGTGTCGGTACGTGTGTGTCGACAGGTATGAGGACGATGTTGGTGTGGAGGCGGAGCAATTGCCTGTAATGGGATGTCACCCCCTAGGGAGTCGACACCGGAATGGATGGCTTTATTTATGGAATTACGTGATAGTGTCAACACGCTACAAGGTCGGTTGACGATATGAGACGGCCGGCAAACCAATTAGTACCTGTCCAGGCGTCTCAAACACCGTCAGGGGCTTTAAAACGCCCATTACCTCAGTCGGTCGACAGACACAGACACGGACACTGACTCCAGTGTCGACGGTGAAGAAACAAACATATTTTCCAGTAGGGCCACACGTTACATAATCACGGCAATGAAGGAGGCGTTACATAATTCTGATACTACAAGTACCACAAAAATGGGTATTATGTGGGGTGTGAAAAAACTACCTGTAGTTTTTCCTGAATCAGATGAATTGATTGAAGTGTGTGATGAAGCGTGGGTTACCCCCGATAGGAAGTTGCTAATTTCAGAGAAGTTATTGGCATTATACCCTTTCCCGCCAGAGGTTAGGGCGCGCTGGGAAACACCCTCTAGGGTAGATAAGGCGCTCACACGCTTATCAAAACAAGTGGCGTTACCGTCTCCTGATACGGCCGCCCTCAAAGATCCAGCTGATAGGAGGCTGGAAAATACTCTAAAAAGTATATACACACATACTGATGTTATACTGCGACCAGCAATCGCCCCAGCATGGATGTGCAGTGCTGGGGGGGTTTGGTCGGAATCTCTGACTGGAAATATTGATACCCTGAATAGCGACAATATTTTATTGACTATAGAGCATTTAAAGGATGCATTTTCTTTATATGCAAGATGCACAGAGGGATATTTGCACTCTGGCATCAAGGGTAAGTGCGCTGTCCATTTCTGCCAGAAGAAGTTTATGGACGCGACAGTGGTCAGGTGATGCGGATTCCAAGCGGCATATGGAAGTTTACCGTATAAAGGGGAGGAATTATTTGGGGTCGGTCTATCGGACTTGGTGGCCACGGCAACAGCCGGAAAATCCACCTTTTTTACCTCAGGTCACCTCCCAACAGAAAAAGACACCGTCTTTTCAGCCTCAGTCCTTTCGTTCTCATAAGAACAAGCGGGCAAAAGGCCATTCATATCTGCCTGAGGCAAAGGAAAGGGTAAGAGACTGCAGCAAGCAGCTCCTTCCCAGGAGCAGAAGCACTCCCCCGCTTCTGAAAAGTCCTCAGCATGTCGCTGGGGCCTTACAAGCGGACTCAGGTCCGGTGGGGGGGTCGTCTCAAGAATTTCAGCGCGCAGTGGGCTCACTCGCAAGTCGACCCCTGGATCCTGCAGGTAGTATCACAGGGGTACAGATTGGAATTCGAGACGTCTCTTCCTCGCAGATTCCTGAAGTCTGCTTTACCAACATCTCCCTCCGACAGGGAGACGGTGTTGGAAGCTATTCACAAGCTGTATTCCCAGCAAGTAATAGTCAAGGTACCCCTACTACAACAAGGAAAGGGGTATTATTCCACGCTGTTTGTGGTACCGAAGCCGGACGGCTCGGTGAGACCTATTCTAAGTCTGAAATCTTTTGAACATACAAAGGTTCAAGTTCAAGATGAAATCACTCAGAGCAGTGATAGCGAATCTGGAAGAAGGGGACTTATGGTGTCCTTGGACATCAAGGATGCTTACCTCCATGTCCCAATTTGCCCTTCAAACCAAGGGTACCTCAGGTTCGTGGTACAAAACTGTCACTATCAGTTTCAGACGTTGCCGTTTGGATTGTCCACGGCACCCCGGGTCTTTACCAAGGTAATGGCCGAAATGATGATTCTTCTTCGAAGAAAAGGCGTATTAATTATCCCTTACTTGGACGATCTCCTGATAAGGGCAAGATCCAGAGAATAGTTAGAGGCCGGTGTAGCACTAACCCAAGTAGTGCTGCAACAGCACGGGTGGATTCTAAATTTTCCAAAATCCCAGCTGAGCCCGACGACACGTCTGCTGTTCCTAGGGATGATTCTGGACACAGTTCAGAAAAAGGTTTTTCTCCCGGAGGAGAAAGCCAGGGAGTTATCCGAGCTAGTCAGGAACCTCCTAAAACCAGGAAAAGTGTCCTGGGTAAATGGTGGCTTCTTACGAAGCGATTCCATTCGGCAGATTCCACGCAAGAACCTTTCAGTGGGATCTGCTGGACAAATGGTCCGGATCGCATCTTCAGATGCATCAGCGGATAGCCCCGTCTCCAAGGACAAGGGGGTCTCTTCTGTGGTGGTTGCAGAGTGCTCACCTTTTTGGAGGGCCGCAGATTCGGCATTCAGGACTGGGTCCTGGTGACCACGAATGCCAGCCTGAGAGGCTGGGGAGCAGTCACACAGGGAAGAAATTTCCAGGGAGTGTGGTCAAGCCTGGAGACTTCACTTCACATAAATATACTGGAGCTAAGGGCAATTTACAATGCTCTAAGCCTGGCAAGACCTCTGCTTCAGGGTCAGCCGGTGTTGATCCAGTAGGGCAACACCACGGCAGTCGCCCACGTAAACAGACAGGGCGACACAAGAAGCAGGAGGGCAATAGCAGAAGCTGCAAGGATTTTTCACTGGGCAGAAAATCATGTGATAGCACTGTCAGCAGTGTTCATTCCGGGAGTGGACAACTGGGAAGCAGACTTCCTCAGCAGACACGATCACCACCCGGGAGAGTGGGGACTTCATCCAGAAGTCTTCCACATGATTGTGAACCGTTGGGAAAAACCAAAGGTGGACATGATGGCGTCCCGCCTCAACAAAAAACTGGACAGGTATTGCGCCAGGTCAAGAGACCCTCAGGCAATAGCTGTGGACGCGTTGGTAACACCATGGGTGTACCAGTCAATGTATGTGTTCCCCCCTCTGCCTCTCATACCCAAGGTACTGAGAATTATAAGGCGAAGGGGAGTAAGAACGATACTCGTGGCTCCGGATTTGCCAAGAAAGACTTGGTACCCGGAACTTCAAGAGATGCGCACGGAGGATCCGTGCACTCTACCTCTAGACTTACCGCGGCTGCGTTTGACGGCATGGCGGTTGAACGCCGGATCCTGAAGGAGAGGGCTCCGACGGAGGAATTTCAACTGGGTCGATTCCTACATTTCCTGCAAACAGGATTGTCTATGGGCCTCAAATTGGGGTCCATTAAGGTTCAAATTTGGGCCCTGTCGATTTTCTTCCAGAAAGAATTGGCTTCAGTTCCTGAAGTCCAAGCTTTTGTCAAAGGAGTACTACATATACAGCCCCGGTTGTGCCTCCAGTGGCACTGTGGGATCTCAATGTAGTTTTGGGATTCCTCAAATCCCATTGGTTTGAGCCACTCAAATCGGTGGATTTGAAATATCTTACATGGAAAGTGACCATGCTACTGGCCCTGGCTTCGGCCAGGAGAGTGTCAGAATTGGCGGCTTTTTCGTACAAAAGCCATATCTGATTTTCCATTGGGACAGGGCAGAACTGCGGACGCGTCCTCAGTTTCTCCCTAAGGTGGTATCAGCGTTTCACCTGAACCAACCTATTGTGGTGCCTGCGGCTTCTAGCGACTTGGAGGACTCCAAGTTGTTCGACGTTGTCAGAGCCTTAAAAATATATATATATATTTCAAGGACGGCTGGAGTCAGAAAGTCTGACTCGCTATTTATACTGTATGCACCCAACAAGCTGGGTGTTCCTGCGTCTAAGCAGACGATTGCTCGTTGGATTTGTAGCACAATTCAACTTGCGCATTCTGTGGCAGGCCTGCCACAGCCAAAATCTGTAAATGCCCACTCCACAAGGAAGGTGGGCTCACCTTGGGCGGCTGCCCGAGGGGTCTCGGCATTACAACGCTGCCGAGCAGCTACGTGGTCAGGGGAGAACACGTTTGAAAAATTCTACAAATTTGATACCCTGGCTAAGGAGGACCTGGAGCTCTCTCATTCGGTGCTGCAGAGTCATCCGCACTCTCCCGCCCGTTTGGGAGCTTTGGTATAATCCCCATGGTCCTGACGGAGTCCCCAGCATCCACTTAGGACGTCAGAGAAAATAAGAATTTACTTACCGATAATTCTATTTCTCGTAGTCCGTAGTGGATGCTGGGCGCCCATCCCAAGTGCGGATTGTCTGCAATACTTGTACATAGTTATTGTTACAAAAATCGGGTTATTATTGTTGGAAGCCATCTTTTCAGAGGCTCCTCTGTTATCATGCTGTTAACTGGGTTCAGATCTCAAGTTGTACAGTGTGATTGGTGTGGCTGGTATGAGTCTTACCCGGGATTCAAAATCCTTCCTTATTGTGTACGCTCGTCCGGGCACAGTATCCTAACTGAGGCTTGGAGGAGGGTCATAGGGGGAGGAGCCAGTGCACACCACCTAGTGGTCAAACTTTTAATTTTGTGCCCTGTCTCCTGCGGAGCCGCTAATCCCCATGGTCCTTACGGAGTCCCCAGCATCCACTACGGACTACGAGAAATAGAATTATCGGTAAGTAAATTCTTATTTTTACAGCCTGTTTGAAAAATGTCAGCTGGTTGACTGGTAATTTTTTATTTCTCTCCAAGAATTGCTATATCTCCCACCCTCAGCGCTGACATGCTTGTTAGAAATGCTTTCAGAAATCTGACATCTATAAACTAAGTTAAATATAGTGGAATATTATTATTTTTAATCTAAATTGCACTTCACAATAATAACCTAAATTCACAATAATATGAATGCATTGTAGTTTTGTTTACATGGTGCAATGGCGTAAGTCGAATTGAGAATAGCATTATCATAGCCCTGCCCACTTCAAAGGCAATATATACTGGAGGGTTGTCTACTCTCACAGTATCTTGGAACTTCCAGGAGAGTTAGCAAGTATGTTGTAAATATGTCTGAGACCAGGCATAATGTTTGCAAAGATGCTGCTTTCTGCTCTTTATGTATTGTTTTGCTTTTTTCTGTACAAAAACAATCTGTTAACTAATGTTTGTTCTATATACAATGCAATTGAACTCTATTATGCTACGCCTGTATGAGCTATAAAACCATGGCTGCTTAGCAAATCGGTGTAATAGAAGAATTACTTCCTACACTTAAAGCAGAGGCTCAGATGGTTGAAGGCAAAGCCTTTTTCAGGTATTCTGCAAGCTGTGTCTAGTGAATGGCTCCACTTAGCTACTACATTTTACATGATATTCTTGGCACATGATTATCACAAGTGGTTATGTTTCCCACAGCTGCATTATGTAGCGCAGGAATACTTTTAACTTAGCAACATGAAACTACTGTGGGGTTTTTTTTTTTTTTATTAATTTTTCTTTATATTCATTCTGGAAAGGTAAACGTTTTTGCTTTCTGATATACTAATGCAGAATTTGCTTTGCATCTCTAGTGAACGCCTCCTGCAGTTACTGTATTATTATCTAATGGTCTAAGCATATTGCTCCATTTGACAGAGATCAGCAAGATCTTGTACAGCAAGATGTGTGTTCTGGAGCAATAATCCAGTGTCCACACACATGACACCTGTGTTAAATGATACAAGGCAGTGATTCATTTGTCTTGCTAAAAGACTTGAGGATTTATTTGTGGATTGTCCCTTCTGTCTGTAGACAATGGCACGATAATTAAGAAGAGAAGTAACAGTACAGTGGACGTCTCTGGACTCGAGACAATGGCTGTTGATTTCAATTTAAGCTTTCTGAAGGAGCTTGAGAGAGAGAAGGTACTGGAGGTCCTTTATCGAGACCAGACACTCCAGAAGGCAGAAGAAGAAAGAATAAGGTACTGTAAATGCTTTTTACTCGCATCTCTGTATTTTTGCTTTATGACCTACTGCCCAGAGCTCTTTAATTATAAAATGACAGCTTATTTTTTTAGTAAATTTTCCAAAACTTTTTGTTTGCACTGATCATTTTCTGAAAATTATGATGGAGCTATAAAAATACAGTCTCTTTGCTATGGGATATATGTATAATCGACAGTGAGATAATAACCAACAACACACTATACATCTTTGAGGCACTGTTATGTGGGATAGAAAGCGGAGCAGATGTATTATTATTGATTCAGAACAGGAGAGAAAAACGATATTGAGTTGGGAAAGTAAAGATTATAAAAAAGGATTGGGAAAGGTCTAGGAGAGTGCAGAGATTGTTAGTGACTCCACTCTTTTTCTCTAATGTGTTATTCTCAAGTTATGTCTGCAACGTTTAGTACAGGAGGTCTAGTAGATGATTCATTAATACCAGGGTGTTCTGTTACATGAAACATTACTCCTGTCATCAGGGCAGTAGGGAGCCTGGCTGGGCCCAGGTACTTTTCAGGGGCATGGCCTAATCACAGGAGGCGTGGCCATGTGCCCTTAGAAAAAAAACTACTGACATTTTTTTTTATTTAAAGTGCCTCCCTGGTCACACTACTGAGGAGAAGAGCTGCATCTGCCCCCACTGGGCCCTCACTGGGTCCCTCCATCAGACCTGGGTCCGGGTAATTAGTACCCTCCCCCCCCCCTCTCTCGACACCACTGCCTATGGGGAGCCTCAAATTTGCTAATTTTATTTTGTTCAGCCACTAGGATGCTTGTAATAATGAGAATTTGGGACCTAGCTAGTTAAAGCACACTGCTAAGGTATAGGATTTATCTATTTTAAATTTGTATTGTGTCATTTAGTACAATGCTTTCCCTAATACAATGTTCGCAAATGATGGCTTTAGCAGTGGGGGATACAGTGGGTGTGGCCTCTATAGGGCCCAGATGTGAAAGAACCTGGCTATGGCCACCACACCCTTTCTCTCCTACATCCCGTGTCTGCTGTCAATACAGCAGAGTAGAGGTGTAATCTGAGTAGGAATTTTCAGATGAGGCCCTTTCAGAGTAGAGATGAGGACATGAGAGGCTAGAGCGGCATTGCCATACACCTACCCACATTTTGCTATGGGCCACCTTTAATCTCTGCTAGTTTCTACTGACATTTTCAGCTGAGGAATGGTATGCTTCACATAAAAAAGGATGGTTAATTTGTTCAGATTATAAAATCCACTCTCGTACTAATATCAGGTACAGTAAAATGGCGTCATAAGCCTGTTTCTGCATTCTTTATACACTGATGTATTTGGGAACTTAAGAAATAAGTAAATCCAAAGTAAAAAATCAAATAGTACAAGTAGGGTCTGCTCTGGAGAAATAAGGACACATATAAACCTATTATTATGTAGTGCACTTCAACCGCCAACAGCATAGTAATGTAACCAAAAGCCAAGATGGTTGCACACAGGAAGATCCTCTCATTATTTATTACTGTGTGTTTGTACCTTGCTCCGCAGTTGCATTCACTATATGGCAGACATAGCGTAGCCATACTTCCCTACTGCCCTGAGTTAGGCAGGACCGCCCTAGAAATATTAGAGAAAATTTCTACCCCCTCAGTTTTAAACAAATTAACCTAAAATATGAATTCCTATTTTGTTAAGATTCATTTCCTCAAGATTCATTTCCTAACAAATTCCTTATTAATTGTTTTCTCAATTGTTTTCTGGCACATAATTCAACACAAACTAAATAGAGCAGATTTATGCATAGGCATAAAAAAGACTGCAGGCTATGATATTTTTTGGTGCCCTGTGCCCCCCCAAACACACATTTTTTTCAGTAATACACATTAAAGACCACCGCAAGAAAAAAGAATTAGACACAAATCCTCTTTATAACACATTCATGTACTTAACTTGAGAGCTCATTGTTATTCAGTTGCTGTAAATATCCTTTTACTAAATAACACTTTTCAGTTTACTACCATACCCAGGATTCAAACCTATAACATGCTGAATTCTAGTCAAACACCCTTCTCATTGAGCTATTTGATCCTACATAAAAACTATGAACACTATATGAAGCTACTTGTACCTTGTAAGAAAATAATCAGCATTGAACAGATCTAGGCAATGTGCAGCCACACAGCCAATCCATTTCAGCAACACACTACATAGATCTGCTCAGCCACAATGCTGATTATTTTTTCACAAATTACAAGGTACGCTTCAAATAGTTAGAATTCTCTAGCTTAGAAATATGTACCTTTGTATGCAAGGGCAGATAGCTCAATTAATAGATTGTTTGACTGCAATGCCACAGGCGATGGGTTTGAATACTGGGTATGTCAGCATCTTGAAATGTAATAAAGGACAGTGTTACTGAATATCAAAGAAATCTTAAGTTGAATTCTTGAATGTTGTATAGGTATTAGAGACAGAAGGGGTCAGGGTAGGAGACAGGGGCGGTCAGGAGATGCTGGGCTTCTGAAAGGGGGGAAGCTGCAATTGAAAGTAATTAAAACAGATAATTGACAAGTGCCGCCAACAGCGGCCCCTAGCCTGCAGCGCTATGTGTGGTGCCCCCTCCGCACACACCTAGTCACGGCCCTATATGAGATCATCCGTTTCCTGGAAGAAAAAGGCCAGCCATGGAGGACAACAAAAGACAATCATCGGCGAAGTGTCATCCCTGAATGTGCATCACAGAGTTTCTTCATGTGCCTGGAGGAGAGGATATCAAATGGTATTCAGGGATTGGAGGTATGTCTCAACCAGTACTGGATGCCCAAAGATAAACTTGTAAACCTTTTGACAAGCACAGACTAGAGCCAACAGTTCCTTTTCAATGTGACCAATTTGTTATGCTGCAGGCAGACAGAACCAAGACCATGCTGGGAGGCATAGGTAGAGATAACAACAGGAATATGCACATTAAAAAATTGGAGCAATGGATTGGAAGTGAGCATAAGCTTGAGGTGAGAAATAGCAGCAGCAGGGCCGTCTAAACCATACCATTCAACGCCGTTGTGCGCTGGTACTGTGACCTCACTGTAGTCTGGCAGAGGTTTTGAATGGTAGTTGCTCATGGCCAAAAAGTGCTACAGACTCAATTTATCTGGGGGGGGGGGGGAGGTCGGCATGTTCTACAGCCTGTGTCTTGGCAGGGCAGGCTTAACACCATGTAGCTTGTGGGAAATCCCCCGGAGAACTGACATTTTCTGGGGATAACCTTAAAATGTAAGTATCCCATGAAAGTATTACAAGGGTCCGTAGCTGATTTCTTTGATGTCTGTTTTTCCGGTCTCTAATCGCACTGTAGCCTATGGGCTACATATTGCACAATTTACTGGGAGAGTGATGCAGTGTCTAATGACCACACATGAGCAATAGGTCCTGTCCCTGGCTTTGATTTTTAATACATCTGGACGGAAATTAATTTCTTCTTGCCCCAATATCAGTGATAGGGAATTCTATTCATCATGTCAAAAATTAATATTATAAATGGGCACCTTATTGTTGTAATTTTATTCTAATACACTGCATTCCCCATATTGTCCTCGAAGCTGTTTTCAACATAAATGTGTGTGTATGTATAAATATAGATCGATACAGATACATATATCCATCTCTGTAATCGGGTAACTGGTGTGGTGGGTAAGTCTAGCTACCCCTTTTCTTTTTTTTTTTCCCTCCAGCTGAAAACGACCTGTAGCGATTATAATTATTAATGGATACAACTGTGGCTTCAGTTACCTGTTCAGCTATGTCTCTATCTGTGTCTCTTGCGTGTGTTCCAGGAAGTTGAAAGCACATTTACAGCAACTGAGATGGAAAGGTGCAAAAAGTGCGAGCAAAGAATACCAAACGAGATCATGTGCCCGCTGCCAGAAATCGCTTGGTAGGGTGGTGGACAAAGGGGCGGTTTGCATTGGCTGCAGTCACAGAGTTTGCCATGAATGTCAGGTTTACCGGTGTAGTCTTGTGTGGAAGTGTACAGTCTGCAGCTCGCATGGGTATGTTCTTTATGTCTCATTACTTGTTTTTCTATTCAGTTTAAATGATCATTAAAATAATGGAGATATGTATGGTCATGTAGTAAAGTGAATCTGGTGGTTACTTTCACAATCAACCTTTTTACTCCTGTTTCTTACTTAATACACACTAGGAAACCTTGGATAGTGCAAAGCTTATTACTATGATTAGTGTCATGTTTGCAAAGTGAAATGTAGTTTACAATTGGGTCAAACAATAAAAATTCAATGTTTCTGGACCGTAAAATCAGATTTTGTGTTTAGGGTGTCACTCGGCATCATTTGGCTTATATAATAGCATGACGACAACACTCTCAGGGAAAATGGCGTTCACACATTTTTTAAACCTAGTCAAAGTATCCTAAATATGCTGAACACTAGTGTGACCAATGGCAATTTGTGCTATGCTGATCAATATCTGTTGTAGGTTTAGCATAAACCGTTTCCTGTTATTTGCAACATTCTGTTAGTCACAGTATATGGATGTTAAGTATTTCTTTTACATGTTCGTATGTACTAGAGAGTAGAAGTTACCAAAATGTCTGATTTTTAAAAGACACTTTTTACACATCGACACTACATACCCCCTCCGACGTCGGGATCTTCATTGTCGGGCATCCTGACAAGCGGTATTTCATACAGAGCCCATCTAGAAATGTATTGTTAAACTGTATAACCTTCATTAAAAAGTGCTTAAATTACAATTTAACAAAAACTAACCTGTTTATTTGGTCTATGATATTTATTTCTCCAGTCTCTGAGTACTGATTTTCTGTGAAACAAAAATGTGCAAATTGATTTTGTTTCTTTGTTAGACTTTTCAGGGCTAAATTGCAAAGACATAACTACACCATGGGGGTCATGCCGAGTTGATCGTATAGCACAGCTATGATCATTCACACAGACATGCGGGGGGACGCCCAGCACAGGACTAGTCCGCCCTGCATGTCAGTGCCGCCCCCCCCCCCCAGACAAAAGTGCAAAGGCATCGCACAGCGGCGATGCCTTTGCACTTTAAGAGTAGCTCCCAACCAGCGCAGCTTTAGCATGCTGGCCGGGAGCTACTCATCGCTCCCCGGCCCACAGCGGCTCTGTGTGATGTCACGCAGCCGCCACGGCCCGACCCCCCAACGGTCCGGCCACACCTGCGTTAGCCAGACCGTGCCCCCTAAACGGCGGCATCCAGCCCCCTCCCGCCCAGCGACCGCATCTGCCTCAAAGGTGATCGCTAGGCAACGACGGCTGGCATGCACTGGCGCACTGCGGCGGTGGCGCGTGTGCAGTTCCGATCCGATCGCTGCACTGCGAGAAACTGCAGCGAGCGATCGGCTTGGAATGACCCCCCATATGTTTTGTTTTGGGTCCTTTGGGGACGTTATCCTTCTTTCTTTTTCTTTTTTTAATTTTTATTTTGTATTAAAATATTTATGCTATAGTTGTAGTTGTAACTAAATAGATTTCTCTGACGTCCTAGTGGATGCTGGGAACTTCGTAAGGACCATGGGGAATAGCGGGCTCCGAAGGAGGCTGGGCACTCTAGAAAGATTTATGACTACCTGGTGTGCACTGGCTCCTCCCACTATGACCCTCCTCCAAGCCTCAGTTAGATTTTGTGCCCGGCCGAGGTTGGATGCACACTAGGGGCTCTCCTGAGCCCTTAGAAAGAAAGTATAGATTTAGGTTTTTTATTTTCAGTGAGACCTGCTGGCAACAGGCTCACTGCAGCGAGGGACTAAGGGGAGAAGAAGCGAACTCGCCTGCTTGCAGCCGGATTGGGCTTCTTAGGCTACTGGACACCATTAGCTCCAGAGGGATCGACCGCAGGCCCAGTCCTTGGTGTTCGGTCCCGGAGCCGCGCCGCCGTCCCCCTTACAGAGCCAGAAGCAAGAAGAGGTCCGGAAAAACGGCGGCAGAAGACATCCTGTCTTCACCAAGGTAGCGCACAGCACTGCAGCTGTGCGCCATTGCTCCTCATACACACTTCATACTCCGGTCACTGAGGGTGCAGGGCGCTGGGGGGGGGCGCCCTGAGAAGCAATAATAACACCTTGGCTGGCAAAAATGCCACAATATATAGTCCCAGAGGCTATATATGTGGAAAATACCCCTGCCAGAATATGGAAAAAAGCGGGAGAATAGTCCACGGAAAAGGGGCGGAGCTATCTCTCACAGCACACTGGCGCCATTTCTCCTTCACAGATCCGCTGGAAGGAAGCTCCCTGGCTCTCCCCTGCACTACACTACAGAACAGGGTAAAAACAGAGAGGGGGGGCACTAAATTTAGGCGCAGTATATAATATATAGAAAAAGCAGCTATAGGGGACATAACTCAGTTAGTCCCTGCATTATATAGCGCTCTGGTGTGTGCTGGCATACTCTCACTCTGTCCCCCCAAAGGGCTTTTGTGGGTCCTCATTCGGAGCATTCCTTGGGTGTGTGCGGTGTGTCGGTACGGCTGTGTCGACATGTTTGATGAGGATAATGATGTGGAGGCGGAGCAGATGCCTTTAGAAGGGATGTCACCCCCTGCGGGGCAGACACCTGAGTGGATGAGCTTATGGAAAGTAATGAGTGCACGTATAGACTCCTTACATAAGAAAATTGACGACATGCCAAATGTGGGAGAGCCGACTTCTCAGCTCGTGCCTGCCCAGGCGTCGCATGGGTCGTCAGGGGCTCTAAAACGCCCGCTACCGCAAACAGACCCAGATGTCGACACTGATACTGACACCAGTGTCGACGACGATGAGTCTAACCTGATGCCCACTAAGGCCATTCACTGCATGATTGAGGCAATGAAAGAGGTGTTACACATTTCTGATATAACTACAGGTACCACTAAAAAGGGTATTATGTTTGGAGAGAAAAAACTACCCGTAGTTTTTCCCCCATCAGATGAATTAAATGAAGTGTGTGAAGAAGCGTGGGCTTTCCCGGATAAAAAATTGGTAATTCCTAAGAAGGTACTAATGGCGTTCCCTTTCCCGCCAGAGGATAGGTCACGTTGGGAAACACCCCCCAGGGTGGACAAAGCGCTCACACGTTTGTCTAAAAAGGTGGCACTACCGTCTCCGGATACGGCCGCCCTCAAGGAACCTGCTGATAGAAAGCAGGAGGCGATCCTGAAGTCTGTATATACACACTCAGGCATTATACTTAGGCCAGCTATTGCGTCAGCCTGGATGTGCAGTGCTGCCGCTGCGTGGTCAGATAAACTGTCAGAAAATATTGACACATTAGACAGAGACACGATCCTGTTAACCATAGACCATATAAAAGACTCAGTCTTATATATGAGAGATGCACAGAGGGAAATCTGCCGACTGGCATCTAAAGTAAGTGCATTGTCCATTTCTGCTAGGAGAGGCTTATGGACTCGCCAGTGGACAGGAGATGCAGATTCTAAAAAGCACATGGAAGTGTTGCCATATAAGGGTGAGGAATTATTTGGGGATGGTCTCTCGGACCTAGTTTCCACAGCAACGTCTGGGAAGTCAGCATTTTTACCCCATGTCCCCTCACAGCCTAAGAAGGCGCCGTTTTATCAGGTTCAGTCCTTTCGGACCCAGAAAAACAGGCGTGGAAAAGGCGGGTCCTTTCTGTCCAGAGGCAGAGGTAGGGGAAAAAGGCTGCAACAAACAGCAGGTTCCCAGGAGCAAAAATCCTCCCCCGCTTCTTCTTCCAAGTCCGCCGCATGACGGTGGGGCTCCACAGGCAGAGCCAGGTACGGTGGGGGGTCGCCTCAAGAATTTCAGCGATCAGTGGGCTCGCTCACAGGTGGATCCCTGGATCCTGCAAATAGTATCTCAGGGGTACAAACTGGAATTCGAGGCGTCCCCACCCCACCGGTTCCTAAAATCTGCCTTGCCGATTGCTCCCTCAGACAGGGAGGCGGTGCTAGCGGCAATTCACAAGCTGTATTCCCAGCAGGTGATAATCAAGGTACCCCTACTTCAACAAGGCCGGGGTTATTATTCCACACTATTTGTGGTACCGAAACCGGACGGTTCGGTGAGACCCATTTTAAATTTAAAATCCTTGAACACGTACATAAAAAAATTCAAGTTCAAGATGGAATCGCTCAGGGCGGTTATTGCAAGCCTGGACGAGGGGGATTACATGGTATCCCTGAACATCAAGGATGCTTACTTGCATGTCCCCATTTACCATCCTCACCAGGAGTACCTCAGATTTGTGGTACAAGATTGCCATTACCAATTCCAGACGCTGCCGTTTGGCCTGTCCACGGCACCGAGGGTATTTACCAAGGTTATGGCGGAAATGATGATACTCCTTCGAAAAAAGGGAGTTTTAATTATCCCGTACTTGGACGATCTCCTAATAAAAGCGAGGTCCAAGGAACAGTTGCTGGTGGGAGTAGCACTATCTCAGGAGGTGCTGCACCAGCACGGCTGGATTCTGAATATCCCAAAGTCACAGCTGGTTCCGACGACACGGCTACTGTTCCTGGGTATGATTCTGGATACAGTCCAGAAGAAAGTGTTTCTCCCGGAGGAGAAAGCCAGGGAGTTGTCATCTCTAGTCAGAGACCTCCTGAAACCAAAACGGGTATCAGTGCATCGCTGCACACGGGTCCTGGGAAAGATGGTGGCTTCTTACGAAGCAATTCCCTTCGGCAGGTTCCATGCCAGAATCTTTCAGTGGGACCTGTTGGACCAGTGGTCCGGATCGCATCTTCAGATGCATCGCTTAATAACCCTGTCTCCAAGAACCAGGGTGTCTCTACTGTGGTGGCTGCAGAGTGCCCATCTTCTAGAGGGCCGCAGGTTCGGCATACAGGACTGGGTCCTGGTGACCACGGATGCCAGCCTTCGAGGCTGGGGGGCAGTCATACAGGGAAGAAACTTCCAAGGACTATGGTCGAGTCAGGAGACTTCCCTTCACATAAATATTCTGGAACTAAGGGCCATCTACAATGCCCTAAGTCAAGCAAGATCCCTGCTCCTACACCAGCCGGTGCTGATCCAGTCAGACAACATCACGGCAGTCGCCCATGTAAATCGACAGGGCGGCACAAGAAGCAGGATGGCGATGGCAGAAGCCACAAGAATTCTCCGATGGGCGGAGAATCATGTACTAGCACTGTCAGCAGTGTTCATTCCGGGAGTGGACAACTGGGAAGCAGACTTCCTCAGCAGACACGACCTCCACCCGGGAGAGTGGGGACTTCACCCAGAAGTCTTCCAGATGCTGGTAAACCGTTGGGAAAAACCACAGGTGGACATGATGGCGTCCCGTCTCAACAAAAAGTTAAAAAGATATTGCGCCAGGTCAAGGGACCCTCAGGCGATAGCTGTGGACGCTCTAGTGACACCGTGGGTGTACCAGTCGGTTTATGTGTTCCCTCCTCTGCCTCTCATTCCAAAGGTATTGAGAATAATAAGAAAGCGAGGAGTAAACACAATTCTCGTGGTTCCGGATTGGCCAAGACGAGCGTGGTACCCGGAACTTCAAGAGATGCTGTCAGAGGACCCGTGGCCTCTACCGCTCAGACAGGACCTGATACAGCAGGGCCCTGTCGGTTCCAAGACTTACCGCGGCTGCGTTTGACGGCATGGCGGTTGAACACCGGATCCTAAAGGAAAAGGGTATTCCGGAAGAAGTCATTCCTACGCTTATTAAGGCCAGGAAAGATGTTACGGCAACGCATTATCACCGCATATGGCGGAAATATGTTGCATGGTGCGAGGCCAATAAGGCCCCAACAGAGGAATTTCAACTAGGTCGATTTCTGCATTTCCTGCAAGCAGGAGTGGATATGGGCCTAAAACTAGGCTCCATTAAAGTACAGATCTCGGCTCTGTCGATTTTCTTTCAAAAAGAACTAGCTTCAGTACCTGAAGTTCAGACATTTGTGAAAGGAGTGCTGCATATTCAGCCCCCGTTTGTGCCTCCTGTGGCACCCTGGGATCTCAACGTGATGTTGAGTTTCTTAAAATCACATTGGTTTGAGCCACTAAAAACCGTGGATCTGAAATATCTCACGTGGAAAGTGGTCATGTTATCAGCCTTGGCTTCAGCCAGGCGAGTGTCAGAATTGGCGGCTTTATCATGTAAAAGCCCTTATCTGATTTTCCATATGGATAGGGCAGAGTTGAGGACTCGTCCCCAATTTCTCCCTAAGGTGGTGTCAGCGTTTCACCTGAACCAGCCTATTGTGGTGCCGGCGGCTACTAGTGAATTGGAGGACTCCAAGTTGCTAGACGTTGTCAGGGCCCTGAAAATATATGTTTCCAGGACGGCTGGAGTCAGAAAATCTGACTCGCTGTTTATCCTGTATGCACCCAACAAGCTGGGTGCTCCTGCTTCTAAGCAGTCTATTGCTCGCTGGATTTGTAGTACAATTCAGCTTGCACATTCTGTGGCAGGCATACCACAGCCAAAATCTGTAAATGCCCATTCCACAAGGAAGGTGGGCTCATCTTGGGCGGCTGCCCGAGGGGTCTCGGCTTTACAACTTTGCCGAGCAGCTACTTGGTCAGGGGCAAACACGTTTGCAAAATTCTACAAATTTGATACCCTGGCTGAGGAGGACCTGGAGTTCTCTCATTCGGTGCTGCAGAGTCACCCGCACTCTCCCGCCCGTTTGGGAGCTTTGGTATAATCCCCATGGTCCTTACGGAGTTCCCAGCATCCACTAGGACGTCAGAGAAAATAAGAATTTACTCACCGGTAATTCTATTTCTCGTAGTCCGTAGTGGATGCTGGGCGCCCATCCCAAGTGCGGATTGTCTGCAATACTTGTAAATAGTTATTGTTAACTAAAGGGTTATTGTTGAGCCATCTGTTGAGAGGCTCAGTTGTTTTTCATACTGTCAAACTGGATATAGTATCACGAGTTGTACGGTGTGATTGGTGTGGCTGGTATGAGTCTTACCCGGGATTCTAAATCCTTCCTTATTATGTCAGCTCGTCCGGGCACAGTGTCCTAACTGAGGCTTGGAGGAGGGTCATAGTGGGAGGAGCCAGTGCACACCAGGTAGTCATAAATCTTTCTAGAGTGCCCAGCCTCCTTCGGAGCCCGCTATTCCCCATGGTCCTTACGGAGTTCCCAGCATCCACTACGGACTACGAGAAATAGAATTACCGGTGAGTAAATTCTTATTATTATACAGTAGCTCGGTGAAAAGTAAATGTTGAAGGAGTTGTCCATCTTTATAATAGGTCTAAGACCCTGCATGATTTTAATCTGGCACTGAAATTAATTTAAAAAGGCCACTAAATTGGATTATTTAGCAGAGGAGTCCGTTCTAGATGTTATTTTTATTATAAAGACAGCACACAAAAAATGCAAACTAAAAAAAACACATTAATTTTGCAAACCATCTTATAATCAATGCAAAGATAATTTTAGGGAAAAGGTCCTCTTCCAAGGTGTAATTATCATGGATTATTTTGCTGTATTTCAGTAGCCTGATCCCAGGTCCACAGCCACCACGGTGCATTGTCCTGCTCTGCTTCCCCAAGAAATAAAACCAGCCATTACCAAATCCAGAATAGTGATCAAGAGGTCACTATGATGTCTGTACAGTCACTGACCATAACTGCATCAATGGTTGATTACAAATATATATATATATATATATATATATATATATATATATATATATTATACGAAAGAGCCCTCACTCACTTCACTTACTTCCCGATATGTTAGGAAGACGAAATTAAACATAGGTAGTCTTCAGGTGTGGAATAGGAAATCAATGTAATTAGAATTTAAAAAAATCTCCCCTAAGGGAATGAAAAGGGGGTTGACATAATGACATCATTAACAATGCGTGGCTTGCGTTATATATCCTATATAATAAAAGGCTAATGCTCCTTCTCACCGCTATGGGGGAAGTCAAGTGTTTTGCTGCTGACAGCCACTAGATGGTGCCCGAGGGAGCAATTCAAGTGTTGCTACGTTTGGGCTACACAGCTGCCAGCATTGACATTACTGTTATGTTTATCAACTGATAACTAGTGTATATGTATGTGTGTATATATAAATATCATACTGTCCCTTTAAACCGGGATGCTCATGGATTACACAGGTTAATCATAAGAGCAGTGGAACTGTGTTTGAGGACAGGTATAACTATCCAAGGTTTCTTTCCTATGAGTTTAAAACATCAGGAAAATGTCTGTTTCTGCAAAACAGACGTTAATAGAGTGTGGGCTTTTAGTAAAAGTCTATTAATGGATCCTGGGGGTATGGATGTAGAAATGGTGGGCTCCATCCGTTAGGCCCAGTCCAGGTCTTGAAGCCCTGTAACCTCATAGAAGGCTAATCAGTGCTGACACCTGCATGGGTGTGATAAAATACTTTCAGCCTAGAAAGTCTCTCATTTGCCTGGGCAGCTGTGCTGAACCCCTGTTTTTGTGAGCTGGACATTAGGTCCTACTCACACATAGGGGGAGATATACTAAGCCTTGAACAGTGATAAAGTACCAGCCAATCAGCTCCTAACTGCCGTGTCACAGTCTGGGTTTGAAAATGACAGGAGCTGGCTGGTTGGTACTTTATACTTGAGCGTATAGTTAGTGCCCAAATTGGCTAGGATTTATGTCTGTTTTTTTGTTTTACTTTTGCTGCAAAAAATAATAGCTGAGGCTATTGGCACCAAATACCCTGGACTGGGGTGCTGTAACAAAATGGGGTGCTCTAAGAAAATGCGTCAGTGTGGGTAGGAAGAACCTTTTCTGTCATACTCCAGTATAAGCCAGAGTTTTGAGTACATACAGTATATGGAAAATACAAAGAATATAAATCAGAAATATCTTCTTTGTATTGTTCTAATCATTTTTATCATCAAAACTCTGGAGTAAAAAGTCCATGACGGGTCAGGCAGTGCCCCCCGGCCTATCTATTCCCACATAACTCAGATCAAAACTCACAAAAGCTCTTGCACTTGCCACTTATGTATTATAATAAACATTCCAAACTGTACTCTGTATACTTTATAAACAATGGATGTTAGTTACAATTGTTGCAACATTTATTCAGCTGAGCAACTGCACCAGAGTCTTCCCCATCTGGTCAGTTGCTTCCGCTCAGAATTATAAACATACTGTGCGGCATGTTTCCTGGTTTGAGGTTCACCTGCACCCTGGCTTCTAAAGGCAAGACCTCCACCAAGCATTTCAGCTATAAAACATCTAGGAAAGCGGCTTACACAAGTTGGATTGAGCAAACATTGGGGTGCACAAGAAGATGTGATCACAAAAAGATGAATTAAGAAATGAAACAAATAAACAAAAGTGATTGATCCACTGCACTCACCACTCCTCTATCTGGAGTGCATCTAGTATGTGACCACATTGTTTAAATAAAAATCACAAAAGATCTGTACTCTCCATATATATAATAGCCACTCCAAACTATTCTCTACACTTTATAACCAGGTAATGTTAGTTATAATTGTTGCAATATTTGTTAAGATGACCAACTGCGCTAATGTTTTCCCAATCTGGTCAGTCCTCCTCAGCTGCTTTCCTAGGTGTTTTGTAGAAGATATGCTTGGTGGAGATCTTGCCTTTAAAAGCCAGTGTGCACTTGAATTCAAACCAGGAAGCATGTCTTATGTTTAACACTTATGTGATAACTATTGCAATGTTTATAATTCTCAACGTTAGAGTAGGACTGACCAGATTGGGAAGACCGCAACCGAAAAGGGGGTGGGGCTTTGGAAGAAGTGGATGGGCTTTGCAGCACGACCCCCATTTTCTTAATTTTGGGGGTGTGCCCGTCACGCTGTGAGCAGCTGGGTAGGCCCCTGCTCACCTCCCCCCCTCCCCGTGGGACACTGCGGCCCAGCCAGGAGGACAGTGGGACAGTGTCTGAATAGCCGGACTATCTCGCTGCAGTCGGGAAAGTTGGGAGGTATGCTAATGCCCCTAATTTATCGCCTGCCCACTTGCTGTCATCAGGAGCCATGACCTACTGAACAAACACATTTTTAGAGGTAGAAGAGAAAATGTAGGGATTAGCTCAGCTGTGGCTTACAACAGACTCATCTAAAACCCTGTTTGGATTCCCTCCAATCCTGCAAAATCATGCCGTTTCTAGCCCATTTGTTTCCCCCTTGATTTTATATGGATGCGGTACTCATAGGCTGTTAGCGATTTAGCCAATACTGTAGCTAAAATAGTGCACTCAGGTCCACTTCGGCCAAAACTCTGTCTTGCATGAACAAATTCTAGGACAGATAATGTAATGGAGTTGCCTTGCTTATGCGTGCTTAGCCTTTATTTGAAATTAAAACAACTACTTTATTTCTCCCACCTCTAAATATCAGGGAAGTCAAAATAAAGACTGGAGAATGGTTCTTTGAAGAAAGAGAAAAAAAGTTTCCATCTGCAGGTAATATTCATGACTGAGTGCGTGTAGCTGATTATTAGTAAAAGTGTCTGTTATGTGTGCGTGGCTCTGAATATAAATGATTCTGTATAACTGAACATGATGCTTTAAAATAAAATGGAAACTATATTGTCTTAACACGTTGCACAATGCAAACTATGAGTATAGAGTTTTTGAATTTTATTTATATTGCTCATCTTCTTGCAAGTGCATTAGACTACATTCCTCATGTTTTGACACTGCATATTAATATTGTAATCATGTGGTACATGTTTAATAAGAATCAGAAATGTATGTTGCATTTTGAGCACAAGAATATTAAACGCCTCTTAAAGTCCGCATCCAAAATGCGGTAATGGGTCAATGTGTCGACACTGTCTAGGTAGACACTAAATGGTAGACATACACAAGGTCAAATAGTCAACAAGCCGACCTGAAAATGGTTGACACATGAAAAGGTCGTCATGAGGTGTTTTTTGTGTGTCAAAATGTCCCTTTCAGTATGTGTACCCCCAATATGTGCACTGCGTCCCCTCGCATGGCTGATTTTGCTTGCCATTCTTCGGGTAAGGTTACCACTCTGAATGGTAGTCCACGTGGATGGTAAATTATGAAAAAGTCCTAAAAATGGAAGAAAAAAAAATATTTTATATATATATATATATATATATATATATATATATATATATATATATATATATATATTGACCTTTTCATGTGTCGGCCAATGTCATGCCGGCTATTTGAACCTGTTGACCATGTCGAACATTTGTTGTCAACCTTTTCACTGTTGACCTATCATCCGTATGCCCCAAAATACAGTACAGTAAATGCATGTTTGACTTACAAGACGCATGGCTGCAGTGAAAATTTCATCGTTAAAATGGAACTATAATAAACAATGTTTTGAGTGTTATTATATACGATAAAGATAGACAATGTTTATAAATTTAGAGAGCAATTTATCAAAAGGTGAAGAGTCCAATAGCCGTAGGAAACTACCGTTTTCGAAGGCGATATGTCTCCTTTTCGTTTTGCTCAATGAAGAAAGTGGTAGGTGGTAACTGTAAGCCAATAATTGCAGCAATACTCTGGATGGGGATAACTGAAGAGCATCCTTAAACCACTGCTTTAGTCTCAGAAGAAAGCATTTTTCATATATAATTGTTTTTTGTTTAGGAACAAAACATAAAATCTTATTTTTTTTTTCTTTGTATGTATGAGACTCTAAGCTGACTCTTGCATGCACACATCTGCAAAACCGGGCATGGTTAAACCTCTGTGGGCCAGTGCTGTCAGGGCAGCTGCATACTGCTCAGTTGGCTCAGCATAGGTTTTCTTTTCTTTTTAGTTCTAATTATTGTTGATAAAAAGGGTACTTATCACTTTGAGGGGGGGGGGTCTCTTAATAAATAATCTCATAAGTGGTCGATTTAACAAGAAATGGGGATAAAGAAACTTCTATCACTGCAACAGAAAATTATCTGTTGTTGCTGTTTGATTTGATTGTTTGATTGAAAGAACATTTATAATTTGCATACTATACAATTGTACGGAGCAGCTGATTGGTTGCCTTGGGCAACTTCTCCACAGGCTCACTTCTCCACTCTTTTCACAGCTTCATAACTAGACACAGGGGCGTTATAAGAGAGAAGGAGGCCCGGGTGCAGCCTCCTCCGTTCGGGCCCCCTCCTCTCTGATGGCAGCGCTGAGAGTCTGAGCACTAGAGCGTTCAGACTCTACTGCGCACGCGCAGAACTCCGTGAAAATGGCTGCTGGGAGGTTTAACACTGCCGTGGACGTCGCCGCGGGACTCCGGAGGGGTGAGTATTCAGAAAATGGGAGCAGCGTGTGCGGTGGGGGCCCCCTCTGGACTCAGGGGCCTGTGTGCACCGCACACACTGCACCCATTATAGAAACGCCAGTGACTAGACACCAAAGAACCAGCCAGTGAGCTTCTAACTGCCATTTTATAGGCTGTCGGCAGAATGTAATGGAGTCCGAGTTTGCCGGAGGTACAAGATGCCAGCTGATCTCGTTTTTTGTTTTTTTTAAAGGGGCAGTCACTTACAAGGCATGATTTTGTCTTGTAAGTGCTTGCCCCCCTTTTTAAAAAAAATTGAGACGGCCGGCAACCCGCACTCCGGCGATCTCGGACTCCATTATATCCCACTGTGTGCATTCGCCCAAATCTTGAAAACACGACTGCAACGTGCACGTGCCACAGCCTAGAGCCGTAACCAGCCTTTTTGGTGCTCTGTGCCAGAAAGAGAATTGGGACCTCCACCCCATTTTTCCAATAGTGACATTTGGCGCATTCCCCCATGGAGAAGGGGAATGATAAAATGTAATTTTATATATATATATATATATATATATATATATATATTTATTTAATCACTGAATAGAGGTATCCTCAGCGACTGGTTGTGTCAAGTCTATAGCAAGAAAATATTGAGGTAATAGAAAATAGGTTAAAAATTGGATCAGGTAGCCTAAGAAAAATTATAACATGTTTTATTTATACAAAAGCTGGATAAATGGGAGGACAAAGATTTTACATCACTTCCAGCATGCAGAGAAGGCTGTGCAGGGGTCAAGGGCGCTACCGTAGGTGCAAGGAGTACAACTGTTATGGGGCTCAGAGCTGAGAGGGGACACCTTCCGTGTCACAGTTACATGTGTCATATACAGGGGCGTAGCTACCATAGGTGCAGGGAGTGCAGCTGCTATGGGGCTCAGAGCTGAGAGGGGCCACCTTCCCTGTCACAGTTACATGTGTTATATACATTTTTCGCCATTGGGTGGTACGTAGGGGTCCTTTAAAAAGTTTTTCCTTGGGGCCTGCAATATACTGTATCTAGGTATGCCCCTGGACCTGCTTATTGTAATGTGATATAAAATGAACTGGAGGGCACTTTAATGTTATACTATGAACTGGGGCACTGTAATGAGGCACAATATGAACGGGGAGCACTATATATAATAATGTGAATTGGGGTACTGGGCGGCATAATGTGTACTGGCAGCTCTGAAAAGTGACATACAGGTAGGGTGAACTTAAGCACTACTGTGATTCATAAAAGAAACTTGGGCACTGCTATGGGGCATAACATTAAATAAGGCTCTACTATGGTTCAGAAAATAAACTAGGACACTATTATACGGCATATAGTAACAACTGCTGCAGAGAAGTGTCTCTGTAGAAGCATTGGGATGGGGGCCCCTTTAAAATGTTGCTAAGGGGCCCACAAAGTTCTGCCTATGCCCCTGGCAGGGGTACTGGGTCCAGAAAGAAGCGTGGGTAGTGCTATATCAAGATTTCTTTATTATAACAGGCTCCATCTGGTATTTGAAAAAATAAATATATATATATGTGTGTGTATATATTATTATTATTATTATTATTATTACTAATTTTTTTTGTAAATTCGGACGGATCGCATATACCATTAAAAGTAAGGGAAATGCGATCTGATTACTAGAAAAATTTGACTTTAATGGCCTGGAGAATTTTTAAATTTCTCCTCCAATTGCCATTAGTACGTTTAGGTGATACCAAAATAATGTGAAAACGATGTAAAATCAGTATTGCTAAATAAGCCCGTATAGCTTTCTCCACTTCTAACCAGACTTTGATATATCTCCCCCATGATCCTTCTGTTCTTGTATGTTCTAGGTTACGCCAGGTCACATACGCTCATTGCGCTGGAAGTGCAATCACTGTCAAATGAATATAAAAAATCTAGAAAACTTGTGTATAAACACACAAGAAAGCTGTTGCTGGAAGCAGCCACACCCCATGGCCCCCAGGAGTAACTTTCGCCTGCTTCGGAGCTTTGCAAATATTAACAAAAACACCAATTTTCACTCAATTTAGGTGTCTTCTGCCTATGATAAATACGCCTTAGTTCATACCTCAGCGGCACAGTTCCTATTTGAGGGGTCTGCCCTGCTATCATGATCAGAACCTTATTACTGCCATTGCTGGACAGTCGGAGATGTATAGTACACTATGTCTATCTACTTCTGCTCTGAAAAGCTGAAGTGAAAGTTTACTGCACACATATGCAACTGGTTACAGGAGGGGAAAGGCTCCCCCTTTCCCAAGATGCCCATTTCCAATGTTGTGAGCCATGTTAGTCTGCTACAAGATATATTATTGCTAAAAGTTAATATTTACAGCGAGTAACTGGCTAGATCAGCCAGACAGTCTCAGTTTCTGTGTAGTTTCCTGATTAAAATACGTAGTGATATTTTGAGAAAGGCAACAATAGGATTTTGGTTACCTACTGGTAAATCCTTTTCTCGTAGTCCGTAGAGGATGCTGGGGTCCACATTAGTACCATGTGGTATAGACGGGGTCCAACAGGAGCCATTGGCACTTTAAGAGTTTGAGAGTGTGGGCTGGCTCCTCCCTCTATGCCCTTCCTACCAGACTCAGTCTAGAAACTGTGCCCGAGGAGACGGACATCTTCGAGAGAAGGATTTAACACAGATAGTGGCAAGATTCATACCAGCTCACACATACAAGGCACATCAAGCTAACTAGCTTGAAAACTCAGCAACAGCTGAAACATTACTTACCAAGTAACAATGCAGTACATAACTAAACAAAGTTGTACTGAACCAGATAACGGTTGCAGGAAAACGAAGCTCTGGGCGGGCGCCCAGCATCCTCTACGGACTACGAGAAAAGGATTTACTGGTAGGCAACCAAAATCCTATTTTCTCTTATGTCCTAGAGGATGCTGGGGTCCACATTCATACCATGTGGATGTACTACAGCTCCAAGAACGGGAGGGAGAGCGTGGAGTGTCCTGTAGAACTGATTGACTGAACTTCAGATCATCAGAGGCCAAAGGATCAAACCTGTAGAACTTGGCAAACGTGTTCGACCCAGACCAAGTTGTCGCTCTGCAAAGTTGTAACGCCGAGACACCCCGGGCAGCCGCCCAGGAAGATCCCACCTTACGAGTAAAGTGGGCCTTAACAGATTTTGGACACTGCAATCCTGCCGTAGAATAAGCATGCTGGATAGTGAACCTAATCCAGTGAGATATAGTCTGCTTTGAAGCAGGACACCCAATTTTCTTGGGATCATACAGGACAAACAAAGAGTCCGATTTCCTGTGACGAGCAGTCCTCTTCACATGGATTTTCAAAGTCCACACAACATCTAAGGTCTTTAACGAAATTGAGGAGTCAGTAGCCACTGGCACCACAATAGGTTGGTTGATATGAAATGCCGACACAACCTTTGGAAGAAACTGCTGTCGTGTCCAGAGCTCAGCTCTATCTTCATGGAATATCGGGTAAGGGCTTTTACAGGACAAAGCCCCCAATTCTGACACATGTCTAGCAGAAGCTAAGGCCAACAACGTGACAGCCTTCCATGTAAGAAATTTGACCTCAACCTCCTGTAGAGGCTGAAACCAGTCTGACTGGAGAAACTGCAACACTACGTCAAGGTTCAAGGTCCCAAGGCGCCATAGGCGGTACAAAGGGAGGTTGTATATGCAGAACTCCCTTCAAAAAGGTCTGGACCTCAGGAAGGGAAGCCAATTGTTTCTGGAAGAAAATGGACAGGGATGAAATCTGGACCTTCACACATCCCAACCTCAGGCCCATATCCACACCTGCTTGCAGGAGGAGGAGAAAACGTCCGAGTTGAAACTCCACCACAGGAAACGTCTTGGACTCGCACTAAAAGACATATTTCTTCCAAATACGATGGTAATGTTTAGACGTTGCCCCTTTCCTAGCCTGTATCAGGGTAGGAATGACCTTCTTTGGAATGCCCTTCCGAGCTAGTATCAGGCGTTCAACCTCCATGCCGTCAAACGTAGCCGCGGTAAGTCTTGATAGGTGAACGGCCCCTGCTGCAGCAGGTCCTCCTGAAGAGGAAGAGGCCTCGGCTCTTCCTGCAAGAGATTCAGAATGTCGCATACCAAGCCCACCTTGGCCAGTCTGGAGCAATGAGGATCGTTTGAACTCTTGTTCTCCTTACGAGCTTTAGAACTCTTGGAATGAGTGGGAGTGGTGGAAACACGTACACCGACTGGAACACCCACGGAGACACCAGGGCATTCACTGCCACTGCTTGTGGGTCCCTCGACCTGGAACAATAGCGTCTTGTTGAGACAAGAGGCCATCACGTCAATTTGGGGTAACCCCCAAAGGTCTGTTATTTCCTTGAACACCTCCGGATGGAGACCCCACTCCCCTGGATGGAGATCGTGTCTGCTGAGGCAGTCTGCTTCCCAGTTGTCCACTCCCGGAATGAAGATTGCAGAGAGCGCCAATGCGTGTCTTTCCGCCCAGAGGATGATTCTTGTCACCTCTGACATCGCACTCTGCTCTTCGTTCCACCCTGTCGGTTTATGTAAACCACCATCATTACATTGTCTGACTGTACTTGAATGGCCCGATTTCTTAGAAGATGGGCCGCCTGAAGAAGACCGTTGTAGACGGCTCTTAGTTCCAGGATGTTGATCGGCAGGCCGGCTTCCAGACTTGACCACCTTCCTTGGAAGGTTTCCCCTTGAGTGACTGGGCCCCAGTCCCGGAGGCTTGCATCCGTGGTTAGAAGGACCCGGTCCTGAATCCTGAACCTGTGGCCCTCCAGAAGGTGAGGCAATTGGAGCCACCAGAGGAGTGAAATCCTGGCCTTTGGCAACAGACGAATTCTCTGTTGCATGTGTAGATGAGATCCTGACCACTTGTCCAGGAGATCCAGTTGGAAGGCTCGAGCATGGAACCTCCCATACTGGAGAGCCTCGTAAGAGGCCACCATCTTCCCCAAAAGGCGAATGCATTGATGAACCGACACCCGGGCTGGCTTCAGGACATCCCGGACCATTGTTTTGTATCACCAACGCCTTTCCCTGTGGAAGAAACACCCTCTGCACTTCCGTGTCGAGTATCATCCCCAGAAAAGACAACTTCTGGGTTGATTCCAAATGAGATATTGGAAGGTTCAGAATCCAACCGTGGACTCTTGAGTAGGCGGGTTGTGAGTACAATGGACTGCAACAGCTCCTCCTTGGACGATGCCTTTATCAGTAGATCGTCCAGAGACGGAATGATGTTTACCCCGTTTTCGGAGTAGAATCCTCATCTCCGCCATCACCTTGGTGAACACCCTTGGTGCTGTAGCGAGGCCGAATGGCAGGGCCTGGAACTGGAAATGACAGTCCAGTAATGCAAAACGGAGATAAGCCTGATGCGGTAGCCAAATCGGAATGTGGAGGTAAAGTACGCATCCTTGAGGTCCAGGGATACTAGGAATTCTCCCTCTTTCAGAGCTCTTATCACCGCCCTGAGAGACTTCATTTTGAACTTGAACTCCTTCAGAAAAGGGTTCAGTGATTTTAGGTTCAGTATGGGTCTGACTGACCCATCCGGTTTCGGTACCACGAAAAGGTTCGAAAAGTAACCCGTGGCTTGCAAATGAGGAGGTACTGGCACAGTGACCTGTGCCTCCACCACCTTCTGGACCACTGCTTGTAGGACAGTTCTGTCCGCCAGCAGAACTGGCAAGCCTGATTTGAAAATTGGTGAGGAGGGAGATTTTGAAATTCCAACCTGTATCCCTGGGACACAATATCTATCACCCAGGAAAACAGGCCGGACGATACCCAGACGTGACTGAACTGTCTGAGCCTCACTCCCACTGGCCCCACCTCCAGGCCGCGCAGTCCACCGTCATGCGGAGGACTTCGGCGTACTGGAAGCAGGCTTAGTTTCCTGGGAACCTGTCGCAGCAGGTTTCTTGGATTTAGCTCGACCTCCCCTAAAGAAGGTATTGGACGGTTTGGCCTTTCTAGGCTTGTTAGACTGAAAGGACAGTGATGCTGATGAAGAGAAGGATTTCTTCGGAGCAGGTGCAGCTGAGGGAAGGAACGGAGACTTACCCGCTGTAGCCTTGGATATCCACGCATCCAAAGCTTCCCCAAAGAGAGCCTGACCTGTGTAGGGTAGGGACTCCACACTTTTCCTGGATTCCGCGTCGGCCGACCACTGGCGCAGCCACAGTCCCAGACGAGCTGAAACAGACATGGAAGAGATTCCCGCAGCCATGGAACCCAGATCTTTCATGGATTCTACCATTAAACCTGCTGAATCGTGAATGTTACGCAAAAACAATTCAACATCACCCTTATCCATTGTATCCAAATCCTCAAGTAAGTTGCCTGACCATTTTACTATAGCTTTTGCAATCCATGCACTAGCAATAGTGGGACGTAATATGGCCCCCGAAGCGGTGTACAGTACATTGATTTAAGTGTATTATCAATTTTTCGATCAGCCGGCTTTTTTAAGGCGGTAGATCCCGGAACAGGTAAAACCACCTTTTTTGAAAGTCTGGACACAGATGCGTCAACAATTGGCGGGCTTTCAAATTTTTTCCTATCCTCCTCAGGGAAAGGAAATGCCACCTGGACCCTTTTAGGGATCTGGAATTTTTTCTCTGGGTTTTCCCATGCTTTCTCAAATATAGCATTTAATTCCTTTGATACAGGGAAGGTTATCTTATTTTTCAGTGAAAAAAGCCTCAACTTGCTCAGGTGTTGTATCATTAATATTCAATACATCCCTGATAGCCTCGATCATCAATTGCACCCCCTTTGCAAAAGAGGCAGACCCCCGCAACACATCTCCAGTACCGTCTGTGGTATCATAGTCGGTATCTGTGTCATCTTGCATGACATGAACAAGCGCACGTTTGTGGGGGTATATAGCAAAGCGTCCTGAGGTACCAGAATCGGGCCATACTGCCATAGAGTTCTGTAATACCTGGGTTGCGGATTCATTACTTGCAACTCTATCTGAAATCTGAGAAATCCAAGATATGATAGAGGAAAACCACTCCGTTTCCCTTGCTGGAATCTGTGCTAAACCAGTGCTATCCTGATTACATGGAATGGGATCATCCTGGGAGGACATATCCTCCGCAGCATATGACACAGTGTCCCTGGACATAGCTAAAGGAGACCACAAAACACCCCACACACACACACAGAGGAGGGCAGACAGAGTTTCACCCTCAAGAATGGCAAGAGAGACGGAGATTGGAGCCAACCCACACACAGTGCTTTTAACCAAAGGGAGACCCCTTGTCAGCGCTGACTGTGCACCTTAATAGTATACACAGTTATATTGTAGCCTCCCCCTGCCTTCTACAACCCCCTGGTACCGTGAGAGATAGCTGGAGTTGCTGTAGAAGGACCTTCTTTCTCCTGATCAGCGCTGTACAGGCAGGAAAATGGCGCTGAGCACTGTTGGGTCTGCTCTGAGGAGAAGCTCTGCCCCAAAATGGCGCTGTCTTCCCGCTCTTCATCTGATTATACAGGCTGGAGGATTGATGCTGGCTGAGATCTTGGGATCCAGACAGGCTTTGTGACCAGTGTAGGGTGTAAGCGCTGGCCCAGGGCACCCCTCAACGCGCCGCACTATGTACCGCTGAGCCTTCCCGGAACAAGCAGCCTCCCTGTAAAATAAAAAAACTCTCTAAAATAACTTTTTACTAGAAAAGCTCTGGAGAGCTCCCCTAGCTGTGACCGGCTCCTCCGGGCACATTTTCTAAACTGAGTCTGGTAGGAGGCGCATAGAGGGAGGAGCCAGCCCACACTCTCAAACTCTTAAAGTGCCAATGGCTCCTATTGGACCCGTCTATACCCCATGGTACTAATGTGGACCCCAGAATCCTCTAGGACGTAAGAGAAATAGTATTTATCATCCTACACAACAATATTTATTTCATGTTTATTTCTACCCTAAAGGACATCTTTCATAAAGGTACAATTATTTAAAACCTACTGTACACTTAATTTTGTAATGAGAAATGTATACAGTTGTCATTTTGTGCAATATTTTGTTGTACAAGTTGAGACTCCCATATCTGAAATGCTTGGGGCCAGAAGTATTTTGGAATACCATAATGCAATATCTTGGGGACAGGGCCATCTTAACAGCATTGTAAGCACTGGGCAAAGCAATGCACTGGGGCCCCTACACACCCATTCACTGGAACCAATAAAAAATATATAACATGTCCCTCCTGTGGTCCTGCATCGTCTCTCCACATGCTTCCATACAGTGAATGGCTGTCAGCACTCTGATTGGTGAATTGCTCCAACTAGTGGATGACAAAAATAAAACTAATAAAGCATAACGAAGAATATCAATCGACAATCACTCGCAAGAAATCACAGTTCCTGTCAAATGAGATCACAGCAGCAAACAATAGGCCAGCTCAACTTTTCCGCACAGTGGAGATGCTGTGCAAGCCAGCATGCCTGCAGACTGATGAGACCCTTTCCCAAGCAAGATGCAACGAGTTTGCAAACTTCTTTGCAGATAAAATATCCACCATCCGGGCTGGAATATCCACAGTGCCATCAAAGGAGAGCCAAACTACAAAGCCTGCCAATATAAGCTACCTGCCTTCATGGACCAGCTTTGACCCAGTGGATGTAAAGGACACTGCTGAAATTGCTCGGATTTTGCGTCCCACCACCTGTGGTCTGGACCCAGCCTCAACCAAGCTTCTAATAGGTTGTACGGATATAATCGGTCCTGTCTTTGCAAAAATTGTTCAATGCTCTTTGCAGACAGGCATTTTTCCTGGACCCCTAAAGGAAGCAATTGTTAGACCACTTCTTAAAAAACCTAATTTAGATCCCGACTGCATGTCCAACTACAGACCGGTATCAAACCTTCCTTTCCTAGGAAAGGTTATTGAGAAAGTGGTTGCAAATCAACTGGAAACTCGCCTGACAACCCATGATATTTATGATCCATTTCAATCAGGATTCAGGAGAAGACATAGCACTGAAACAGCCCTGGTGTGTGTGTTAAATGATCTTCTGATGGCAAAAGACAGAGGTGACTGTTCAATATTAATCCTTCTGGATCTCTCGGCAGCATTTGATACCGTGGACCACGGGCTTCTGATTGAGCGACTGATACACTTCTGTGGTCTGGATGGCACAGTCCTAAACTGGTTCAAATCATTTCTCACAGGCAGGTCACAGAGAGTATCATCTGGATTATACTCATCACCACCAGTGCCATTGCCATGTGGTGTCCCACAAGGTTCTATACTATCCCCCATGCTTTTTGCAGTATACATGCTCCCATTGGGCGAAATAATCAGGCGCCATGGCCTGGTCTACCACTGCTATGCAGATGATACACAACTGTACTTGTCCTTTGCTCCGGGCACTGATAACCCAGTAGCAACCCTGAATGGCTGTCTAGCTGAACTACAGGAGTGGATGAGCGCCAGTTGGCTGCGACTGAACCCGGATAAAACAGAGGTCCTTATAATACGACCGCAACATCAAAGGACAAGACTGCAGCATAGCCAACCAACTGGACTTACACTCGGGGATTCAGAATTACAGACCAGTGATCATGTGCGGAATCTTGGCGTTGTCCTGGATGATGGCTTGACACTTAAACATCAGATATCAGCCACAATCAAATCCTCATTCTTTCACCTGAGGAACATAGCCAGAATCAAGCACTTAATTCCCTCAGATGATATGCCAAAAGTCATACATGCATTTGTATCATCTCGATTAGACTACTGTAATGCCCTCTACCTTGGTCTACCAGCAAAAGAATTGCAACGCTTACAGCTGGTGCAAAACACAGCTGCCAGGCTGTTAACCAACCAGCCCCGTTCCAGCCACATAACACCCATCCTCTACTCCCTTCACTGGCTGCCTGTAAGATGGCGAATCCTCTTCAAGATTGGCTTACTGAGTTTCAAAGCATTACATGACCAAGGCCCAAGGTACCTGAAACAGCTTCTGATCCCATACTGCCCCACTCGATTACTGCGATCTGTAGATGAAGGACTTTTAGCAGTACCTAGAATCTACCGTAATTCATCTGGGGGTCGAGCTTTTAGTCATGCGGCTCCGACTCTATGGAACTCACTTCCCAGCACAGTGCGAGAGGCCCCAACTATAGAATCCTTCAAAAGTAGACTCAAGACTTTCCTGTTTACTCAAGCATTTCCATAGTATCTCTTTTAGTATCTTCATGTTTCTGTATTTTATGAAAAATGTACTTCATTATTTTTCTGTACTATATTATGCTGTGTATCTGTTAAGCGCCTTGAGTCCTATTGGAGAAAGAGCGCTATATAAATAAAATTATTATTATTATTATTATTATCCATAAATTAGCATGCTAATGCTAATAGCCATTCACTGTCTGGCTGCAGGCTGGGAGGCAGGTAGATAATGCTGCCTGACCACTTTGATTGTGTGACCCCCACCTTCCCCTGCTCGGAGGCCTCTAGAATTATAGGGCCCTGGGCAGATGCCCATTGCGCCTATATATTAAGATGGCCCTGCTTAGGGATGGGACCCAAGTCTAAACACAAAATGCATTTGTTTCATATACTGTATACCTTATACACATAGCCTGAATTACATAATATTTGTAATAATTTTTTACATGAAACAAAGTTTGTGTACATTTCACCATCAGAATATAAAGGTGTCACTATCTCAGTCATGCTCAACAATTTTTTGGATTTTGTACTATTTAGACATCTGCTTTTAGGATATGGGAGACTCAACCTGAAATACATCTTGGACCACTAATAAGTGATAGCTTGTGCATATGTAACAGATATATATATTTATAATGTGTTTATGGAAATAGTACATATAATAAAATACATTATAGTAATAATAGAAATGACTACATTTTATTTACGTTTTTTAGATATAATTAAACTTTATTAATTAAATGTACTTTTAAAAGTCATGAATAATTTGAGCATGCAAACATTCCTCCTCACTTACTCAGAAAGCAATGTGTAGTGTGTAGTAAAAGTGCTACCTCTCTACAAAATGAAGATTCAATACACATAATCCATTCATCAAGTTGCACAATCATATCTAGGAAAACATCCTAACTCTATGTAATCATATAATAACAAACAAATAAACAATGTAAAATGTCTTATTCTTTGTTTTGTAGGAAAGCATGAAACTGCTGGGGCCAAGCTTTTGAAATCCTACCAAAGAATGAGGCAAGTAAGATTTAAGGAGATGCATGTCCAGAATCTGCAGATAGAGATATTATGGCATATTGTAAGGCATTAGGTATGAAATGCTGGGAGTTGGGATGTAGGCGGTCAGAATACCGACCTCAGCATCCTGATGGTGGTAATACCGCCTTTTCCCAATGCCCCTTAACCCTCCCTACTCGCAGCCTTAACCTAACCCTCTCCCTGCAGCCTAACACTAACCCTCCCTGGGGGCGCCTAACCCTAACCTCCCCTTTCCCGCAGGCTAAATCTAACCTCCCTCTGGCTGATCGGCATGCACTTGTTCGGGATCCCAGCTGTCGGGATTCCAACAGTGGGTTTGTCAACCTTGTCGGGATGCCAGAGCCGGCATTCCGAGCAGTGTCTGGATTCCGGCGTCGGCATTTCAACTGCCGGGATACCGACAGCCTGGATCGTGACCAGATCCCATTGCAAGTTGCAATTTTGTTCAGCGGGGCCAAATTTTATAATATATCTTGGCATTGAATTAATGCTCATGTCAGTGAACTGTTCATGACCAACCTTGTCACTCACCATTTATAAAAACGTGGGTACAGTACTTAAGCCATCAAGACTCTAGCTATTATGACTTTGTCCTGAGCAGAGAAATTAAATCTATCAGAGGTTCCCAAACGTGGTCCTCAAGGCACCCCAACGGTCCTGGTTTTAAATGTGTCCACAGGTGATTTAATTAGCACCTTAGTCAATTTGATTTAAACATCTGTGCTGAGCCATGGATATACCTAAAACCTGGACTGTTGGGGTGCCTTGAGGACCACGTTTGGGAACCTCTGAAATATTCACTAGATTGTGATGTTCAACTGTCCAGAACAAGATCAAGGGAAATCCTGAAAAGACATTTTGCTATCCAGCTGTATTCTATACAATATTACAAGTGTCCTGAGAGGCAATCTACACTACAGAAAACAGTAAAGTTCACAATATATAATACAGAAAGGATTTTTGTAGACCACTATAAAATATATAGCGTATTCTAGTAATTCATATACATTACGGAAAGTATATTTGTGACTACTATAACTCTGGACTTCCGGTGGAATTAGAATGCAGACCCCAATCTTCTTGTGTCACTACAAGAAAAGCGGTCATAATCACTTGACTGGCCCTGCCTCTCTGATATATATATAGAGATATATATATATATATATATAGCTATATAGATATCTATATCTATCTATAGCTATATCTATCTATAGCTATATCTATCTATAGCTATATCTATCTATAGCTATATCTATCTATAGCTATATCTAGCTATAGCTATATCTATCTATATATATATATATATATCTATATATATATATATATATATATATATATATATATATAATATGTATGTATGTAACTGGGTGGTTAACTATGTGATTAAACCAGTAATAGCAACACTAATCGTAATACACCCCTCAAACTATAATTCAGTGGCAGCTTTTCACAATAAGATGTGAGACACAAGTGGTAGTAATGTAGTACATTGAAGTGAGTATAGCGCCTAAAGGTGTGGAAAAATAAAATATAAAATTGGGATACAGAGATACACTTAGCTTCCTTTATATTACAGTCTTCAGTTGAATGACCATGGTAGAACTCAAGTTATATGAAAAACAAACAAAGAGCAATAAAAACATAGTGCAACCTGGTATGGTGCAAGGAATGGTTGTTCATATAAAAGTTTTCCTTATATAGAGGAACTATGCTTAGAAACTATTGCAAGTACCAAAACAACAATATAAAATGTGTTTTTTATGTGATTAAGTCCGCAAGCTAGGACGAAACGCATTGGCACTTACGCCTTCTGGGTCCCTTTTGAAAGCTTTCTTTTAACTTATTTCTTGTATGTTTTCTACCTATTGGTTACCGTTTAGAATATCTGATTAAGGAGTTCTGAGTTCTACTATGGTCATTCGACTGAAGACTGTAATATAAAGGAAGCTAAGTGTATCTCTGTATCCCAATTTTCTATTTTATTTTTCCGCGCCATTAGGCGCTACATTTACTCCAAAGTACTATATATATATATATATATATATATATATGTGCAAACATCCGGCACTAACTTCTGCTGTTGCTTAAAATAATCACTCCGGTGCCTTCCAGGGGTTCAGCGTCCCAGTATATGAAAGCGTGATGGCGGCACTCAGAGATTTGCAAAGTGCTTACAAAATGCTGTTTATTTCAACGTTTCGGGCTCCTGCCCGTCGTCAGGAACATACAAACAAAAACTGTGCAATACATACAATTCTTATATACCCTCCCCAACAAGAACATAATTACCTGATCAGTCGCAGCTGGATACCATCTCTCCCGCGTGTAATGCTGACAGGGAAGATCTCAGGGTCTCCGGTCGTCTCAGCAGTGACGTCAAGAGCGTGCGCCGTCCTACTTCTGCTACCATCGTCAACGTTTGCCTGTTACCTAGGCAACGTTAGCTGCACGGTCCGGTTACTGCTAATTGCCTTCAAGGATTCCCGTCACTTCCCTGCTGCTGACAACGTAAGAAGGGGCTCGTTCGCAGCAACCAATCAGATACCTTCACAACACCCAATATCCGTGATCTAAAAAATAAATCATGTTAAAAACATTATTATTAAAATTACAAGCCAATCAAATGCATTCTAATGAGGGTGGAATGCAGGGCAAACAGCCTAACTGAGCATGAGGCTATATATAATTAGGAAAATTAGCTAGCTAAACGAGAAGAAAAAAATATATATCTACAAAAAACATTGTAGACCCAAGGAGTCGTTAAGACCCCTTGGGGCCAAAGTCTCCAATGTATGAATCCATTTACTTTCTAGTTGAAGTAACTTTTTCTTCCTGTTACCGCCTCTCTGATTCAATGGCACATGGTCAATCAATTTTATTTTAATACTGGCTATACTATGATTGACTTCAGCACAGTGTCTGGCCACTGGCTGGTCACTAGTGCCAGACTCCAGGGCTGCCTTAATGGCGGATCGATGTCCTGCCATTCTTTCCCTGAATTGTCGTTCTGTCTTGCCCACATAGTAAAAACCACATGGGCAAGACAGAATGTAAATGACAAATTTGGTGGTACATGTGAGGGCATGCCGTATAGTAAATTTCTTCCCAGAATGTGGATGTAAAAATGAATCACCTGGTATGATCGATCTGCATGTAGTGCATCCTAGACAACGGTGGCATCCAGTTTTTTGACTGAGAAAATGTGACACCGTTGCTTGTTTTTTAAGTTTGGTGATATCTCTTTTAACTAGCAGATCACTGAGGTTCCTGCCTCGGGTATAACAGGGTAGAAGTCTAGTACCTGTGAGGGCTGGTAGACCTCTATCTGTATTAATGATGGGCCAAAACTTTTTGGCATATTGTTTTGTAAATTTACCTTTAATATTAAATCTGTTAACCCGTGCATGCACTACATGCAGATCGATCATACCAGGTGATTCATTTTTACATCCACATTCTGGGAAGAAATTTACTATACGGCATGCCCTCACATGTACCACCAAATTTGTCATTTACATTCTGTCTTGCCCATGTGGTTTTTACTATGTGGGCAAGACAGAACGACAATTCAGGGAAAGAATGGCAGGACATCGATCCGCCATTAAGGCAGCCCTGGAGTCTGGCACTAGTGACCAGCCAGTGGCCAGACACTGTGCTGAAGTCAATCATAGTATAGCCAGTATTAAAATAAAATTGATTGACCATGTGCCATTGAATCAGAGAGGCGGTAACAGGAAGAAAAAGTTACTTCAACTAGAAAGTAAATGGATTCATACATTGGAGACTTTGGCCCCAAGGGGTCTTAACGACTCCTTGGGTCTACAATGTTTTTTGTAGATATATATATTTTTTTCTTCTCGTTTAGCTAGCTAATTTTCCTAATTATATATAGCCTCATGCTCAGTTAGGCTGTTTGCCCTGCATTCCACCCTCATTAGAATGCATTTGATTAGCTTGTAATTTTAATAATAATGTTTTTAACATGATTTATTTTTTAGATCACGGATATTGGGTGTTGTGAAGGTATCTGATTGGTTGCTGCGAACGAGCCCCTTCTTACGTTGTCAGCAGCAGGGAAGTGACGGGAATCCTTGAAGGCAATTAGCAGTAACCGGACCGTGCAGCTAACGTTGCCTAGGTAACAGGCAAACGTTGACGATGGTAGCAGAAGTAGGACGGCGCACGCTCTTGACGTCACTGCTGAGACGACCGGAGACCCTGAGATCTTCCCTGTCAGCATTACACGCGGGAGAGATGGTATCCAGCTGCGACTGATCAGGTAATTATGTTCTTGTTGGGGAGGGTATATAAGAATTGTATGTATTGCACAGTTTTTGTTTGTATGTTCCTGACGACGGGCAGGAACCCGAAACGTTGAAATAAACAGCATTTTGTAAGCACTTTGCAAATCTCTGAGTGCCGCCATCACGCTTTAATATATATATATAAATCCCTCAGACTGGTGGTTATGATTGTCATACCGAAGTGTCAAATAAACATGTATTTTGCATAATACATTGTATTTGAGTGTGTGAGAAAGGGGGGTCCCACATATCTGGTTGGCTGACTGGGGGGTTTAGGAGATAGCATCTATTTACTAAGCCTTGGATGGAGATAAAGTGGACCGAGATAAAGTACAAGCCAATCAGATCCTAACTGCCATGTCCCAGGCTGAGTTTAAAAATGACAGTTAAAAGCTGATTGGCTGGTACTTTATCTCCATCCAAGGCTTAGTAAATAGACCCCTTACAGGTTCTATACTGTAGCTGTGTCCTTTTATACTGTGGATTCAGTAGTGCTGAAAAGCCCCTCTCGTGCGGCCAGCCAACCAGATGTGTGGGACCCCCCTTGCCACACACACAAATAAAATTTCATATACTCACATACTTCAAAACAATTGGAAATGACAAGACTGCATTGCTAACATACACTAAGCTCCAGGCTTAATACGTCTGCCCCTGAGTCTGGGTTAAAAGGGCTCTGTTGCGAGCTGCCATGGATTTTCCTTACCTAAAATTCTGTTGTGCTTTATCTGTGACTTAGTTTGTACATGTGTGCAACCATTTCCAGTGTGGTTACAGTAGCAGCCTAGTATCTCTCGTACACTATGTGCAGCTTTGTGCTTTGTCTGCAATGTGACTAAACTAAAATAAAAATACCGTACACTACTCCACTTAGAGTGGTATATTTACTAAAGATTGATTTTAGTCGATTTTGTGTTTTCTGGGGAGTTTCTTTCAATTTTGCAAATCAAAGATCTGCTAAAGGCAAAATCAGCTGAAAATGTGGAAAAAAATATTAATATTAAATAAAATATCAATCCCCGGGCAAAATCGTACATGGGAAAACATAAGTGGAAAGACAAAAAATCTATGCTTTACCAACTGTTGCTTTGAAAAGCGAACAAAAATCAACAAACTGACCAAACAATCGACTAATATGTAAAAGACGTTTTTAACTTCTAAAACACATTCTATTGGCTAAACCTTCATTGTGATGCATATAAAAAGTAGAGATGAGCAGTTCGTTTTTGATGAAAACCAATCACACCTGATCTTGGGGGTTCCAAGTCAAAGAATGTCCAGGCACAGGTCACCCCGCCAAGTTTGGATCTCGGATCTAAAAATGGAATCTTGCGTATTTTAGATTGCATGTAAGTCCCTCCCTCATAATTGCAGGTGCAATTTCATACTGTAAAATACTCTAAATGAAGTTATTGATGTTAATAGTACTGTCGGAACAAAAACAAGACCAAATTATCTCTTTTTAGCAATTTTGAAAGAAATCCAGATCCAAACCAAAATATGAGGGTCTGTGCACATCTCTAATAAAAAGGGACCCAACAATTTGGTGCACTGTGGCTTGTAGGAATTATCGGGCTCATTTAGTGATGGATGCGGAACACATCATTCTGCCTATTTGGAAATACGCCTCTATAAAAATATGCTAATGCAGCAGGAGGCATCTGAAGGGAAAATGACAGCATTGCAGATCCGAGTGCTGCATCCGAAAATGCAGCATTGGATTACCCTGAGGCAAAGACGCAGGTCACCCACCACTGGAGATGTACACAAACCATCCGGATTGCGTACATTTGTGAATGAGGCCCTATGGCAGTTCAAGGCTATGCAATGATGAGCACTTTCCTGTCGTATGCAAATTGCCACCCTGACTTATTTGGATATTTTTAGGTCTACTTGCAGTCGATTTTGAATGGAATTGACAGAAACAACAGACTTGACACTACAAAAAAATCGACTGACATTGATGTTGATTTTAAATCGATTTCAAAATGAACATTCGTAAATGTACAAACACAAACATCGATGTCGGTCAATTTTAAAATCAACCTAAAAATAGATCTTTAGTAAATATACTCCTCAGTCGCTCTAGACATCTCGCGCCGTATGGTGTAAAGACGCTCGGAGGAAGAATCCGTAGCTAGTGCATGCATGTAGAGATCAATATTCACAGCATATTTTTTTTTTTTTAAATATTACCTGTTAATATCCATTTGGACTACATCTGATCAGGAGATAAGTTTGTGTACAAAGGAATCACTAGGTGGGAAAAGCACAGGTGGTAAAAAAAGGAAGGTTTATTTCTATCGAAATTTTTAAATGATAGATTTTGTGGTTGATTCTGAGGTGGGAGGAAAGCTAAAAAGCAAATCACTTTTGTATCTGGAACAAACCATTTTGCAAAGCAAGGGGTGCAAATATATTATTTTTTTTGCATGAAGGGTAAATACTGGCTGCTTTTTCATGTAGCCCACAAATGCTGGACAGCTTTATTTATACACTGTTATTTAGATTTAAGTTTGTATCAGTGGCAGATATTACCTATGCACTGCAGGACTGCAGACCCCCAATAAAATCCGCAACTGCAGGGAGTGAGCCAGTTGTAGTCTGTGACTGCACTGGCTACACAGTGACTGGTAGTGATGACTTCTCTTAGAAGTCCTACCAGAGCCGAGACTAAACATTCTGGTGCCCTGTGCCACTGCGATAGCCACCCTCCACCTCAAAGGTAGGAGTCGCCGCTGGTTTGGACACTCCTCTCCCAAATCTATATATCTCTGCACATTGTAAGCCTGCCATACCTGCAGTGCAGTATGGTTTTTTGTCACGGTGCTTTGCTCTGAACTAAGATTCAGCCCCTTTGTCTTTGATCAAGCAGGCAAGGAATACTTTTATATATTATTAGACTTTGTAGTATATTTGTGTGTGTGTGTGTGTGTGTGTGTGTGTGTGTGTGTGTGTGTGTTCATTCTTTATTTTGAAGTATAATAATTTACTAAAATGCAATTCTGCAATTTACTAAAGCCCAAACTGCCAGAATCCCACCAAGAATCCAGACTTTAGGATATTATACAATATTGAAGCACCATCAAGGGTTTTCCCATTAGAGGTACAGCAACCCCAGATGTACTAAGTGGCGAGTTTGGAACCCACTGCACATTTGTAAAAAAAACTGTTATGATTATGACAGATACGATAGCTTGGACAGCATGTTGCTGGAGCTATATGGTGAATCACAATATGCTTATGAGTGCAATTGTGTTGAACAAGGAAGCAGATAACAGTGACAATTTCCTTATGGGAAATAATATTACATTAATATAAAGGAAAATTATTGTTGACATTTATTGAGAGCAATATTATTAAAGATAGTAAAGGGGCAATATTATTTGTTAATTGGTGTTAAAAAATGTTCTAATCATGTGGCCACATTAATTATGTTATATCTATATAAATGGTGCACTTACAATAAAATAATAAATGTTGCCACATCATACAAAAACCTTTTTAAACACCAATAAACAATTAATATTGCTCCTTTCCTATATTTAATAAATCACATTGATATCAAAATTAAACAATGCTCTTCCTCCTGATATAGTAATAAAATACTATTTCCCTCATAATAGAATTATCAGTATTTTCTACCTTCTTACGCAATATATGATTGTCCTAATTATAAGTGCATTGTGATATCTCACCTTCTGATTAGCCAGATAAATGCAGCAGTTTTATGACCGTATTTTTGTCAAAACCTAAGGAAAGAAAACACCACAAAGCAACTATAGACCATATGGACATCAACCACCATTTACAGCACTCCCATCAAAATCACTGAATAGTAAATTATAATCAATGTGCAGAGGTTTTTTTTAAACCCCAGGATAACTGCCGCCCAAAGTTCTATTAAGTTACATAGTAAATACTGTTGCTTCAATGTAATGTTGTGCTTTTTATCAAAAAAATTAAATGTTTGTTAAAATGTTTTTTTGTTTTTTTTTTCTTGTCGTGTTCTAGTAAGATCTCTGTTGTTCCTCCCACACCACCTCCTTTCTCTGAAGCAACCGATGTATATACCTCCGGGGTAATGTATAACAATATTTTTTAAAATATTTGTTTCCATAGATTTGGCAGAACTGTTAAATGCAGAAGAGAAGAACATTACATAAATAATATAACGGAGGGCTATAAAATAAAAATTTGGCATAAAATATTACATACTAAACTAGTATTTTGGACCTGTCATTTGCCGGGGTTTCAAGTTAGTAGCTATTGGCATTTTTTTCCCTCTCTTTTTCCCAACTTCCCATCCCTCTCTCTCTCTCTCTCCTCCACCTGTCTCCCCCTCCCTGCCCCCACCCCACTTCTCTCTCTCACCCACTTTTTTCTTTCTCTCCAATCATCTCTCCCTCTCTCTCTCCCACCCCTCTTGCTCTTTCTCTCACCCTCATCTTTATCTCCACCCCCCCACCCTCACACACACACACACACACACACACACACACACACACACACACACACACACACACACACACACACCTTTTGTATACCAAATGCCTAATATGCTCTGTGAAATGGGGTACACTCTGGATTGCAATGTGTTGTAATTTATTATTTCAATATTCTGTCACCTTGGATATCTGCCTCATATTTCACCAATGTCAGTAACAACATTAGTTTTTTTTTTTAATTACTTTCACACAAATATAAATTTTTAAATCCTTATCTGACAAGTTCTGAAAACATGAGCACTGATGCAGATGCTCAAAGTGACTCCCACTGCAGCAGCTCTGTGGATCCTGGGAGGTACGAGGGCGTGTTGCTATGGGGAAGAAGTGTCCTGTGACGTTGCAAAAGCTGAAGGGGCTCTAACTTTGTGGAAACTGGGGGATGTGCTGTGTACTTATGCAGAGAGCAGGCCATACTTCCCAGGCTAATGCCCTGGGCCAGCATTAAAAGGTAGCCAAGCTTCCAATATCAAATCCAGTGATTCGATAGCTACTAGTAATCCAACCAAAACCATCTGTTGGCATAACCATCGATGGTCAAACTGTGCGCAGAAGTATTCAGTACTTCATGCAAGCATACATTAGCTGGCTGTTTACACTAAATCCTAGTGTCCAAAGCCAGAGGCATAGCCAGAACTTTTTTGGGCCACATGGCAACATTTGGAAGGCGCTCCTGTCCCAGTGTTTCTAGAGAGACACCTCTCTGCAGCAGTTGTTAGTTTTATGCTTCATAGTAGTACCCTAGCTTATTTTATGAACACTAGTTGTGCCCTAGTTCACGTTATGTCTCATTGTAGGGCGTCCACTACACATTATGCAACACAATATCCTCAATTCACATTATCACATACAGTGTCCCCAGTTTATATTATGCCACACTATAGTGCTCCCCAGTTTATTTTATACCACATTACATTGAGCAGGTCCAGGGGCATAACTACATACATTGTAGGCCCCAAGGCAAACTTTTGTAAGGGCCCCTATACACCACCCAATGGTGAGAAATGTATACAACACATATAACTTTGACCGAAAAGGTGGGCCCCTCTCACTCTGGGCCCCATAGTAGCTAGATTCCCTGCACCTACAGTATGTTACAGTAGCTGCGCCCTTGTTCACAGCACATAGAAACTGTAAACCATTGGATTGACATTGGAAAGCTGCATCTGATGACTGAAAACCATAGACTACCTGCAATTTGAAAAAGTCCTGACGTTTGAACCATTGAATCAAATACATTAATGTTTGCTAACCATCGGCTTCCAATGTCCATCCCTAGGTCTTGGTAATGGTGGCGGGGTACAGAGTTGGACAGAGCAGTGCCCAGTCTCTGTAGTAAACATAGGAGCAGCAGACATTTTGTTATCAGCACAATGGGGAAAGAGGTCAACACATTAACAGGTGGGAGACCCAAACCCTCTCAGGGGCGGAAGGGGTTAGGACCTTCTCTTTCTGGGAAGGCTGAAATGGTGTGCGGCAGACATCTGTTATCTCCTGCAGATACGCCTGTAAGCGGTGGCATGTATTGTGGCTCAGACAGAGCTGTGAGGTGGGGAGGCGGGGGGGGGGGGGTTGTTTTGCCTCCCTTCAGTTAGAGTCTAGACACATGCTTCGAAGCGTTATTATATAGACTGGAGTGTGCTGAAGTGGTTGTAAGGAATATTATTTTATCTTTGTATTGTAACACTGTGGTTGGATGGTCATACTGTGTGCATGTATCCCACTCAAATTACAGTACTGCATTTCTACAGGTAAACTGCTTATACCGGTGACACACCTGTCTCTCCAATTCTCTGTAATTGCCTCCACTTGATATTTTTATATACAGGGAAAAGTGTGCTACAGTTTTTATGGTGCTACAAGAATTCTAGCGAAAAACTAAAAGAAACAAAGAAAGAAAATTACAGGAGTGTTCTAAGAATGGGGTAAAACAAGAGTCTTCAAGGAACACTATGATCAAAACTGTGCGAGCTTCATATCTATATTTTATCATAGTATTTAGAAATAGTATTTTGCACAGGAAGTGTCATTTGACATTCTAGAATTGAATCCTCATATGTTTTTCAATGGCCTGTCCCTATATATGAAGCAGTTGCTTTGTTAATATTGTCAGTCACTAGTTTGGGTAGTAGTAGTATAAAGGGACACTTGGCTACTGTGCAAGGACAGCAAGACCCAATTTGAGAAGCTGGTTGGATGCACAGTTCTACATATATTTATTCTACAGCTACTGGAATAGAAAGCTCACCAAGCAGCACAGGGGTTCATTCAGACCTGGCTGCATGAGCGTCCCACAGCGCAGTTTGCCGATGGAGCTAACTGCGCATGCACAGCGGCCGCACGGTCACACACATTGCGGTCACATCCCCGATGTGACAGTAGGCGTTTGCAGGGTGGCAACGTAGTGTTGGGGGAAATGGAGCAAACTAGGGCGGGCTGGGACTGTTTTTGGGGCAGCCAGGCTGCACTGCCAGGGGTCAACCTTAGTTCCGATGCGTCCGCAATTAGATTGCTGATGCATCGGGAGGCGGCCTAACACATGCTGGGTGGCTTTGCCCTGTTCTGGGCGGCCCCCAGCATGTGCAGAGATGAACGTTGATCTGGCGGCATATGCAGCCATCTGCGTTCATCTCTGAATAACCTCCTCATTCTGTTATCAGGAGATGTCTCTCTGAAATAGTAATGTATGTGGAGACAGAGACTATGGGGGTCATTCCGAGTTGTTCGCTCGCAAGCGGATTTTAGCAGATTTGCTCATGCTAAGCCGCCGCCTACTGGGAGTGAATCTTAGCATCTTAAAATTGCGAACGATGTATTCGCAATATTGCGATTACACACCTCGTAGCAGTTTCTGAGTAGCTCCAGACTTACTCGGCTTCTGCGATCAGTTCAGTGCTTGTCGTTCCTGGTTTGACGTCACAAACTAACCCAGCGTTCGCCCAGACACTCCCCCGTTTCTCCGGCCACTCCTGCGTTTTTTCCGGAAACGGTAGCGTTTTTTCCCACACGCCCATAAAACGGCCTGTTTCCGCCCAGTAACACCCATTTCCTGTCAATCACATTACGATCGCCAGAACGATGAAAAAGCCGTGAGTAAAATTCCTAAGTGCATAGCAAATTTACTTGTCGCAGTGCGGACATTGCGCATGTGCATTAAGCGAAAATTCGCTGCGATGCGAAGATTTTTACCGAGCGAACAACTCGGAATGACCCCCTATGAGAAGACACTATTGTGAAACAGACAATTATTACTGCTTTAAAACCAGCCTTATTCAATAAAACTTGTCAGTTTTTTCTCTTCTAAAATACTGTTCAGTTTTACCTTTACTTATGGCTTAAATAACATACAGCAGTACTGCAAAATTTAATTCACTAAAAATTGTGCAATTATTTGGCGGATTCCTGTGTATTTTTCACAAAATGGATGTGACGATATAGGAAGTTAGTCTATTCACAGGGGGTGGGTATCCTATTAGCAACAGTAATTTACCGCTGCTAATAGATTCGCAAGGGGCTATCCTATTAGCCCCGATGCCAGCGTGCTGATCGCCCAATGCAGGCATTTATTAGGGATTATGCTTTGTGTGCCTCATGTTGATAAATGGTGCGCTCTGAGCCTGTCTCCTCATATGTAGGATCTCATAGGGGCATCCTCTAGTGTTCATCCCCTAGTGCCAGTGTCTTTGGGGGGAAGAGCCTCGCGCATGTTCTGTTCCTCCATCTTAGTGACAGTGTGCAAGTTAAGTCTGAGAGTTGAGACCGGAGAGCAGAGATCACTGCCAACAGAGAGTGAGAGACTTAGTGTTCTTGCGTGTACCGCGCACTGCCGGAGCTATCATAGAGCCAGGCGGTGCATTCCCTTCACAGCAGGAGTCAGACTGACGGACGTGCAGTCCTCCATCCCTTACCACCGGAGACATCCCCTGCTGACATACCGCAGCCACATGAGCATACCGATAAGTACCGCTACCATCACTGTGTAACTCTGTCTGATATAAGGGGTCAATTGCCTATTATAACAATACATCCAACTCACCAGCGTGTATACTGAATAACCCTGCATTGCTGTTTAATCTCATTAAGTGTGTGGACTAACGTCACTGCACCAGGCATCGCAATACTCTGCCAACACCTCAAGCACCCAAAGCATAATCCCCGATAGGAAGTTCTTCATAGCTGCACTAATACAGGGGCCCAGGAACTTATCCCGAGTCCCATGTGTTATCGCCTACAAACGTGGGGTTTTTTTCAGCCGGAAAAAAACAGACTTTAATAGGATTATCAACCTCATACCAACGGCAAGGGCTGAGAAGAATAACTTTGGTCTTCAGCCCATGCATGGGGTCAGTGCTGAAAGTAGGGTGGTACGGAGTACAATTAAGAAACATGGTGGTAGTACGCAGTACCACCAGCCCACCTGGGGCATAATTTATAAGGGGCAATTTTGGAAAATGGTGTCAGTGGTATAACTGTGTGTGGTGTAATATGTAATAGGCATAACGATGTGTGGTATAATATGTAATAGGCATTACGATGTGTGGCATAATATGTAATGGGTGTTAACGGTGTCTGGCATAATGTGTAATGGGCATTACGGTATGTGGCATAATGTGTAAGGGGTATTACGGTGTGTGGCATAATGTGGCCATGCCCCTATTGTCATGTAGCCATGCTGGTCATGCTTTGGGGGGAATTCCCATGCAATTTGTGTAAGGATTTTTAACTCTTTCGTTACATTGACACACTGATTGCATGCTTCTGCAGGCACGCTGTACAAAGGCAGGGTTTTAGAATTCGGACACAAGATGACTGAACTCGCACACTATTAAACAGTACTATGTGTGATTGCATAGATCACCAGCAAACATAATTTGGTCAAAGAAGATTCTTAGCAAATTTGAGTGTTTAATCTTGAAAAAACTCTCACATATCAATGCACAGCTGTTGAAACTGAAGCCAAACACGATTCTTTTGTATATCTTCCTCACTGTCCAAGGTGCACGGACAGTACTTTAAGATTACCACATATTAACCATAAGTGAGCCTTGAAATTTTGCTAATTTTCTGTAAGATTCTTTTAGTGTCACTTGCTATCTCCATGTCTTCTTTTTGTTCCAAAAATAATTATTTTTACACTAGGTTTGTGAAATTTCTACTAAATTCTGTATACAAAGGGGTTAAATAAAAATAGAACCATAAATAAAAAGTTTGTTTATATGTACGAACAGACAAATTAATGGATAGCAAAATTATATTTTTATGTTGTGGAAAACTGGTACGTGATGGAATTTTTTGTGTGTATTTTTAATGATATCAGCACCTGAATATCCATGGAAAAGCGTGGCCATTTTTCCAAAAATGTTCTATCACGTACCTGTGTAATTAATGAGAGTGAGGGCACATCTGGACTGTCTTTATTACATGTAGCACATTTGTATTTTTGCCGATTTGTTTTACACTGAGCTAATTGCACTTGGAAATTCCCATCTCTACCAAAGTGCACCTTTAAGGTGCATAATACGTTTTATAGAAAGTATAAGACAAGACTTGCCCTGCAAGCTCAGAGTTGGTGCAGATGTTCTTTTATGGCATCGTAATGACTGTGAGTCTTCACGTAGCAGGTACTGCTCCTGAAAATACTCTATTCCTACCACTTTAACTCTTTATAGTTATCGCCTTCTATAATGTGGCACTCCAGTGCACTCTATTCCATACTTCTCATAGAACACCCTTACTATCATCAACACCTCCTTCTAGTAGCCAGTGCAACCTCTGTCAGTGCTACCTTCTCCATCCGCAAATTCATGTTCTATGGAAGAAATGGGATGTAGTTGTTATGATCCCGGCGGTCCACATACCGACGCCGGGATCCCAGCCACCAGAATGCCGGCAAGGGGCCCAGGACTATTCCCACTCGTGGGTGCCCACAACACCCATAGAGTGGAAATAGAACCTGTGGTGAGCCCGCAAGGGGCTTCGTTGCGCTCGCCCCTCTGTTGGCATTGTGGCGGCCGGGATCCCAGCATCGGTATGCAGACTGCCAGAATCCCGACCGCCATTCACCCATACCCAACCCGCAGAAATCTATGTGCAAACAAGGCCATACCACTAAGATTATGCTTTAATGTGATGTTGATGTGTATTGGCCATTTGCAAATAAGTCTCTGTGAACCGTCACATTTTATGATTCAGAGTGAGTAACACAGAGCAAAATATAAAATGTATACTTTTTTTTAATACATTGATAACACAATATCAAAATCATACAGCTAGAAATATCACTTGCAGTTTACACAGATTTATGATAAGTTCTTAAACCATTTGGCCGTAGCGGAGACATTTTTATGTTTGTCCTAAATTCTTTTATCAATTCTCCCTTCCAGGAGCTCAGCAAATCAAAAGGCTTTAATAAATCGGTGGAAAATCTCTTCCTGTCTCTCACATCACAAATGAAAAGTAAGTATGGTCTGAAAACATAGAAACCTCCCAAATCACTAAAGTTGCTGTGCTAACAATAAAAATGACAGGTGAAAAGTAATTAAGTTCCAAATGGATAGTCGCCCGTGATCCCTGGAACAGTCCAGAGTACTACTAGTACTGTATAGCCTTCCTGGACAGTCTTTTTAGTTCCACCATCAAATGTTATGTAGAAATTTCTTCCCCGGAGAGCTGGAGCAGCCCAAGCTTCACCTACTGAATGAAAAGGTCAGAGGACATAAAAGGTCAGAAGTTTTATCTTGTGTAGGATTTATTGGTCCTCATCACAGGAATCTGCAGAGAGAATTTCTTGTGACTTCCTTTAAAGTACCTGTGCTATTTAATAACCTTTAACTGTGTTACTATAGTTCAGAAAGTCATATTTATTGTGCCAGTAGTTCTCATATCTGCCCCAGTTGAGAACTGAGAATGTACCCTATATTTTTAAGCAAGCCCTGGATCCCGGAAGTCTGCATCCCGCCCGCCAGAATGCCAGCAGGGGGCGAGCGCAATGAAGCCCCTTGCAGGCTCGCTGTGCTTGCCACGCTGCAGGTTTGGTGGGTGTTGTGTACACCCATGAGTGTGAATTGTACCGGGATCCCGACCGCCGATAACGTGAGTACATCCACCTGGAACAAGTGAATATTTATAGAAGGGGAAGCATGACTGAGCTAGGAATAAGCTGGGTTTACTTGGATTTACTCGGTTCTCAAAACGGCACCTTATTGGCTCACGGATGTCACGTGTTTTGGATAGCCAATAAGAAAAATCCGGATAAAACCAACGTAAATTCTGGTGTTAAATCCGAACCCGCTCATCTCTAATTAAAATAAATATATATATATATATATATATATATATATATATACACAGTGGGGATTGAAAGTTTGGGCACCCCAGGCAAAAATGTATTTTAATGTGCAAAGAGAAGCCAAGGAAAGATGGAAAAATCTCCAAAAGGCATCAAATTACAGATTAGACATTCTTATAACATGTCAAAAAAAGTTTGATTTTATTTCCATCATTTACACTTTCAAAAGAACAGAAAACAAAAAATGGCATCTGCAAAAGTTTGGGCACCCTGCAGAGTTAATACCTTGTACTGCCCCCTTTGGACAGCTGAGACCTGGCAGTGTCATGGATTGTTCTCAATCATCGTCTGGAAAGACCAAGTGATGTCAATCTCAAAGGTTTTAAAAGCCCAGACTCATCTGACCTTGCTCCAACAATCCGCACCATGGGTTCCTCTAAGCAGTTGTGTAGAACACTGAAACTGAGAATAGTTGACGCTCACAAAGCAGGAGAAGGCTATAAGAAGATAGCAAAGCGTTATCAGATGCCCATATCCTCTGTTCGGAATGTAATTAAGAAATGGCAGTCATCAGGAACAGTGGAAGTTAAAGCAAGATCTGGAAGACCAAGAAAAATATCAGACAGAACAGCTCGCAGGATTGTGAGAAAAGCAAGTCAAAATCCACGTTTCCTCCAGGAAGATCTGGCAGACACTGGAGTTGTGGTACACTATTCCACTATAAAGAGATACTTGTACAAATATGGTCTTCATGGAAGAGTCATCAGAAGAAAACCTCTTCTACGTCCTCACCACAAAAATCAGCGTTTGAAGTTTGCAAATGAACATATAGACAAGCCTGATGCATTTTGGAATAAAGTTCTGTGGACCGATGAGGTTAAAATCGAACTTTTTGACCGGAATGAGCAAAGGTACGTTTGGAGAAGGAAGGGCACAGAATTTAATGAAAAGAACCTCTGTCCAACTGTTAAGCATGGGGGTGGATCAATCATGCTTTGGGGTTGTATTGCAGCCAGTGGCACAGGGAACATTTCACGAGTAGAAGGAAAAATAGATTCAATAAGATTCCAGCAAATTTTGGACGCTAACTTGATGCCATCTGTGAAAAAGCTGAAGTTAAAGAGAGGCTGGCTTCTACAAATGGATAATGATCCTAAACACACCTCAAAATCCACGGTGGATTACATCAAGAGGCGTAAACTGAAGGTTTTGCCATGGCCTTCACAATCTCCTGACCTCAACATAATTAAAAATCTATGGATAGACCTTAAAAGAGCAGTGCGTCACAGACAGCCCAGGAATCTCAAAGAACTGGAAAACTTTTGTAAGGAAGAATGGGCGAAGATACCTCAAACAAGAATTGAAAGACTCTTGGCTGGCTACAAAAAGCGTTTACAAGCTGTGATACTTGCCAAAGGGGGCAGTACAAGTTATTAACTCTGCATGGTGCCCAAACTTTTGCAGACACCATTTTTTGTTTTCTGTTCTTTTGAAAGTATAAATGATGGAAATAAAATCAAACTTTTTTTGACATGTTATAAGAATGTCTAATCTGTAATTTGATGCCTTTTGGAGATTTTTCCATCTTTCCTTGGCTTCTTTTTGCACATTAAAAAGAATTTTTGCCTGGGGTGCCCAAACTTTCAATCCCCACTGTATGTATGTGTGTGTGTATATATATATATATATATATGTGTGTGTGTGTGTGTGTGTGTGTGTGTGTGTGTATGTATGTATATATATATATATATATGTATGTATGTATATATAATATATATATATATATTGGAACAAAAAGCCCGGCACTCCCACAAAAAATATATCAACTTGCCCCGGTGCCCTCAGGAACGACTGACATAGAAGAGAAAAACTGCGGCACTCGGGGACTGATGAAAAGATGATGTATTCAGCAATACATAATTAACATCAACGTTTCGGGGATTTTAACCCCTTTTTCAAGACACTCACACAGGTACATCTTGAAAAAGGGGTTAAAATCCCCGAAACGTTGATGTAAATTATGTATTGCTGAATACATCATCTTTTCATCAGTCCCCGAGTGCCGCAGTTTTTCTCTTCTATATATATATATATATATATATATATATATATATATATATATATATATTATAGGCTATTTGTTAGTGGCAGCACTCACCAGACTTAAGGGCCCTACACATTAAGCGCTCCGCTGCTCAACAGTGGATACGGCCAACGGGCGACCCAGCGACGGGGGAAGGGGGGCAGTGACGGAGGGAGTGAAGTTTCTTCACTCCCCACGTCACCCGGCTCCATAGCAGTGCAGGCAAATATGAACGAGATCATCCATATTGGGGGCCGCGCATCGTTCATCGCTGGTGCCTCCACACTCAAAGATATGAACGGTATCTCGTTCATTAATGAATGAGATCGTTCATATCTTTGGATATCGTCGCCCAGTGAGCAGGGCCTATTACACTGCTCTGCTGCAGTTTTTTTAATATATATATATATATATATATATATATATATATACACTGCTCAAAAAAATAAAGGGAACACTAAAATAACACATCCTAGATCTGAATGAATGAAATATTCTTATTAAATACTTTGTTCTTTACATAGTTGAATGTGCTGACAACAAAATCACACAAAAATTATCAATGGAAATCAAATGTATTAACCCATGGAGGTCTGGATTTGGAGTCACCCTCAATATTAAAGTGAAAAAACACACTACAGGCTGATCCAACTTTGATGTAATGTCCTTAAAACAAGTCAAAATGAGGCTCAGTAGTGTTTGTGGCCTCCACGTGCCTGTATGACCTCCCTACAACCCACACAAGTGGCTCTGGTAGTGCAGCTCATCCAGCATGGCACATCAATGCGAACTGTGGCAAGAAGGTTTGCTGTGTCTGTCAGCGTAGTGTCCAGAGCATGGAGGCGCTACCAGGAGACAGGCCAGTTCATCAGGAAACGTGGAGGAGGCCGTAGGAGGGCAACAACCCAGCAGCAGGACCGCTACCTCCGCCTTTGTGCAAGGAGGAACAGGAGGAGCACTGCCAGAGCCCTGCAAAATGACCTCCAGCAAGCCACAAATGTGCATGTGTCTACTCGAACAATCAAAAACAGACTCCATGAGGGTGGTATGAGGGCCTGACGTCCACAGGTGGGGTTTGTGCTTACAGCCCAACACCGTGCAGGACGTTTAGCATTTGCCAGAGAACACCAAGATTGGCAAATTCGCCACTGGCGCCCTGTGCTCTTCACAGATGAAAGCAGGTTCTCACTGAGCACATGTGACAGACGTGACAGTCTGGAGACGCCAAGGAGAACGTTTTGCTGCCTGCAACATCCTCCAGCATGACCGGTTTGGCAGTGGGTCAGTAATGGTGTGGGGTGGCATTTCTTTGGGGGGCCGCACAGCCCTCCATGTGCTCGCCAGAGGTAGCCTGACTGCCATTAGGTACCGAGATGAGATCCTCAGACCCCTTGTGAGACCATATGCTGGTGCGGTTGGCCCTGGGTTCCTCCTAATGCAAGACAATGCTAGACCTCATGTGGCTGGAGTGTGTCAGCAGTTCCTGCAAGATGAAGGCATTGATGCTATGGACTGGCCCGCCCGTTCCCCAGACCTGAATCCAATTGAGCACATCTGGGACATCATGTCTCACTCCCTCCACCAACGCCACGTTGCACCACAGACTGTCCAGGAGTTGGTGGATGCTTTAGTCCAGGTCTGGGAGGAGATCCCTCAGGAGACCATCCGCCACCTCATCAGGAGCATGCCCAGGCGTTGTAGGGAGGTCATACAGGCACGTGGTGGCCACACGCACTACTGAGCCTCATTTTGACTTGTTTTAAGGACATTACATCAAAGTTGGATCAGCCTGTAGTGTGTTTTTCCACTTTAATATTGAGGGTGACTCCAAATCCAGACCTCCGTGGGTTAATAAATTTGATTTCCATTGATAATTTTTGTGTGATTTTGTTGTCAGCACATTCAACTATGTAAAGAACAAAGTATTTAATAAGAATATTTCATTCATTCAGATCTAGGATGTGTTATTTTAGTGTTCCCTTTATTTTTTTGAGCAGTGTATATATATAATATAATATATATATGTGATGTCTGCCATAATGTGTAAAAAGGGGACTCTGTCTGCCGTAATGAGTAAAAAAGGGGACGCTGTCTGCCGTAATGTGTAAAAAGGGGGACGCTGTCTGCCGTAATGTGTAAAAAGGGGGACGCTGTCTGCCGTAATGTGTAAAAAGGGGACGCTTTCTGCCGTAATGTGTAAAAAGGGGGACGCTGTCTGCCGTAATGTGTAAAAAGGGGGACTGTCTGCTGTAATGTGTAAAAGGGGCTCTACCTGGTGTAATGTGTGTAAGTGGCGCTACTGTGCAGCGTAATTTGAATAAGGGAGACTACTGTGCACCGGTAATATGAATTGGTATTATTTTGTGGTCACGCTCCTTCCCCATGAAGCCACGCCCCTATATATTTTTTGCGCGCTTACGGCGCGCACTGCCCCTATCTTGCATGGGGTGGGGGGGCGCCAATGCCATTTCTTGCACACAGTGCTAAAATGCCTAGTTACAGCACTGGTGCAGTGTGTATAACGTGCTCTGCCTGGCGCAAAATGTATAATGTGCTTTATCTGGGGCAATGTGTATAATGGGGTAGTATTCAAGTGACCGGCGGTCGGGAGACCGACAGTCGCATGACCTCCTCCACCATCCCGACCGCTTACTATCCCGATGGTCGGCATGCCGACCAACAGAGACTATTCCCACTCGTGGGTGTCCACGACACCCATAGAGTGGGAATAGAACCCGTGGCGACCTCAGGTCACCACCGAGTCCGCAGCATGGCGAGCGCAGCAAGCCCGCAAGGGGCTTGCTGCACTCGCCCCTCCCCGCCGGGATCCCGGCGTCGGTATGCTGCCGGGATCCCGGCGTTGGTAAGCTGACCGCCGATCAGCCATACTACACCCGTATAAGGTGCTCTGCCTGGCGCAACGTGTATACCATGCTCTACCTGGCGCAAAGTGTAGAATGTGCTCTATCTGGCGGAATATGTATAACGTGCTCAAACTAGCACAGTGTGTATAGGAGGTTCTACCTGGTGCACTGTGTATAAGTGGCACTACTGTACGGTGTAATGTGAATTGCCACTATTATGTGGCAATGCCCCTTTCCCACTAAGCCACGCCCCTAAATTTTTGCGACGCGCCTAAGGCGTGCATTTTACATGCATTCATGTGTGCTGGCCTTCTGAGCAGTAATCTCTCCCACTTGACGGACTCCACACCCTCAACAGTCCGCCACCCCTATTAGGGCTGCTTCCATAAATTTCCCGGGCTGGTTTTTGATCCCAATCCGCCCCTGACTGGGAGCTTAAGTCAGGAGGTAAAGTTCACTGATAATTGAACTTTGGCAAAAGCTGGTTCTACCAAGTACTAGTCTGCAGGGCTTGAATACTTACACAAGTTGCATTTTTTTAGACAATCTGGACACAAGCAGTGAATTATGAGTTGAAACTTTTCTTTAGTAGCCTACTGGTTTGAAATAATAATGCTGCCTGTAACAATCTATGTGTCATTTGTATTGCAGACAAATCTCTTCACTTGTTAGTAGGGAAGCCAATCCCGGGCCATTTTTTCAATCCCGGGTATCGGGATTGAAAAATGGCTAATCCCGGAATTCCCGGGATTGGCTTTTACCTAGGTGGCCGCCCCCTCGCCCCACCCCGCCTCGCACATATAACTCACCATATACAGGGGGCGGGCGGGAGGGAAACATCTTTTGAACGCTGCTGGCGGCTCCCACCAGCAGCTGACAGCGCAGCGTGACCTCTCACGCTGCGCTGGGGACCCGGAAGGAGGAAGCCGGGCAGCGTCTGAGCGTCCTGTGGACGCTCAACTCTGATCCCTCAATCCCCGGGATTGGAGCTTCCAATCCCGGGATTGAATCCCGCCCATTTTTGGGCCTAAATCCCAGGATCCCCAGGATCCCCCCGATCCCGGGATTGGCTTGCAAAAGTATTCAATCACTAACAAGTTGTTAGCGATTGAATACTTTTGCAAGCCAATGTACAGTATATAATTTAGTTAGAGAATAGCTACTAAGCGCTTCCTATATGTAGATGTTATTTGAGAAAGCTAATCCAAACTGTAGCCTACACTGGGTATAATTTGGCACTATAATGCAGGATGTAAGTCTCCAAAAATACAGTGCCTTGCTAAAGTATTTACCCCCCATTGCATTTTTCATGTTTTGTTGCCTCACAACTTGGAATTAAAATGGATTGTTTGAAGGTTTGCATCATTTCATTCACAGAACATGCCTACAACTCTGAAGATGTTTTTTTTTTTTAAATTATTATTGTGAAGCAAACAACAAATAGGACAAAATAACAGAAAACGTCAGCGTGCATAACTATTCCCCCACCTAAAGTCAGTACTTTGTAGAGCCACCTTTTGCGGCAATTACATCTGCAAGTTGCTTTGGATAAGTCTCTATGAACTTGCCACATCTTGCCACAGGGATTTTTGACCATTCCTCAAGGCAAAACTGCTCCAGCTCCTTCATGTTGGATGGTTTCCGCTTGTGAACAGCAATCTTCAAGTCTGACAATAGATTCTCAATTGGATTGAGATCTGAGCTTTGACATGGCCATTCCAACACATTTAAATGTTTCCCCTTAAACCACTCGAGTGTTGCTTTAGCAGTATGCTTCGGGTCATTGTCCTGCTGGAAGGTGAACCTTCGTCCCAGTCTTAAATCACAGGCAGACTGAAACAAGTTTTGCTCAAGAATATCCCTGTATTTAGCACCATCCATCTTTCCCTCGACTCAAAACAGTTTCCCAGTCCCTACTGCTGAAAAACATCCCCACTGCATGACACTGCCACCACCATGTTTATCTGTAGGGATAGTGTTCTTGGGGTGATGGGATGTGTTGGGTTTGCGCCAGACATAGCGTTTTCCTTGGTTGCCGAAAAGTTAAATTTTAGTCTCATCTGACCAGAGCACCTTCCTCCATACATTTGGGGAGAAGTCCACATGCCTTTTGGCAAACTCAAAACATGCCTTCTTATTTTTAACACTAAGTAATGGCTTTTTTCTGGCCACTCTTCCATAAAGCCCAGCTCTATGGAGTGTACGGCTTATTGGGGTCACATGCACAGATACACCAGTCTCTGCTGTGGAACTCTGTAGCTCCTTCAGGGTTACCTTTGGTCTCTGTGCTGCCTGTCTGATTAATGTCCTCCTTGCCCGGTCTGTGAGTTTTGGTGGCCGGACCTCTCTTGGCAGGTTTGTTGTGGTACCATGGCCCTCATTCCGAGTTGTTCGCTCGCTAACTGCTTTTAGCAGCATTGCACACGCTAAGCCGCCGCCCTCTGGGAGTGTATCTTAGCATAGCAGAATTGCGAACGAAAGATTAGCAGAATTGCGAATAAAAATTTCTTAGCAGTTTCTGAGTAGCTCGAGACTTACTCAGCCATTGCGATCAGTTCAGTCAGTTTCGTTCCTGGTTTGACGTCACAAACACACCCAGCGTTCGCCCAGACACTCCCCCATTTCTTCAGACACTCCCGCGTTTTTCCCAGAAACGCCAGCATTTTTTCGCACACGCCCAGAAAATGTCAAGTTTCCGCCCAGAAACACCCACTTCCTGTCAATCACAGTACGATCACCAGAACGATGAAAAAACCTTGTTATGCCGTGAGTAAAATACCTAACTTTTGTGTAAAATAACTAAGCGCATACGCTCTGCGAACCTTGCGCATGCGCAGTAAGCGACTAATCGCAATATAGCGAAAATCGGCAACGAGCGAACAACTCAGAATGACCCCCCATGTTCTTTCTATTTGAAGATGATGGATTTGATTGTGCTTCGGGGGATCATCAAAGATTTGGATATTTTTTTATAACCCATCCCTGACTTATAGTTCTCAACAACTTTGTCCCTGACTTGTTTGGAGAGCTCCTTGGTCTTCATGGTGTGATGCCTCTTGCTTAGTGATGTTGCAGCCTCTGGAGCCTTTCAGAAAAGGTGTGTTTATACTGACAGATCATGTGACACTTAGATTGTACACAGGTGGACTTTATTTCACTAATTATGTGACTTCTGTAGGTAATTGGTTGCACCAGAACTTTTGAGGGGCTTCATAGCAAAGGGGGTGAATACATATGCACATGCCAATTTTCAGATTTTTATTTATAAAAATAATTTTTTATATAAATCTTTCTCATTTCACTTCACCAACTTAGACTATTTTGTGTAGATCCATCACATAAAATTCAGATTAAAAAATAAATAAATTAAATTACAGGTTGTAATGTAACAAAAAAAGGTAAAAAGCCAAGGGTGTGAATACTTTAGCAAGGCACTGTATGTTCTTTATAGCTAATAAAATGAACAAGCATGTTGGTAAATGCAATTAGCAGATTGGCCCCTGCATGCTGTCATGTTTTAAACACACTAAATGGCAGCAGTAACACCCAGGGCTGCCATCAGAAATTGTAGGGCCTGGGCCTGCCTGAATAGGCAGACCCCTCCCTTCCCCCCACCATCATCTCCAGCCAGTACAAACACCTGCACTTTATCCTTTACAAATTACTAAAACTGCACATTCCTATATGGACAAATATAAAAGCCGGTTGCCGATGCTGGGATGAGGCCGCAAGAAAGGGGATGGCTGCAGCCAGGAGGTGGAGGGTTGCAGCGGCCTATGTGTGTGCGGGAAGAGGGGAGACGGTATCTAATCACCAGGGATTGGAATTTGGTGTCCGTGTCTGGACCACATCAGTAGCAGCACCATGGCAAAGGATTCTGGAGGAGGCAGCCATGGACTGGAGAAACAGCGCCGGCAACATTTCAAATTAGGAGACAACTTTGAGCCAATGGACCAGCAGCCAATCAAGAGCTGCTGCTGTGGGTTCTCCTGATTGGCAGCCAGTTTACAAGCTCCAATTGGCTTGCAGCCAGAGCAAATTCAAAATTCAGTCGGTGCTATCCTTCCTCCTTCCTGCAGACGGTGAGTGACCATCCACACCACTGACCATCCGAGCCCCCTTGCAGTTCAGGCAGTCCCCACTAATGGCAACTGTGATAACAGCAGAGCGGATCCAGCCACTTGGATGTCTCTCAGACACCTATTTGTTTCCCAGACTATATTCTAATCATATTCTCTCTGATCCTGAAGTCAGTAGCATGTTTTCAGTATTAGTAAAGAATGCAATTTTATTCAGTGTCGAAACAATCGGGTAACCTTATGTATTTTTGTTTTAGAAATCTCCAAGTCACAGAACGATATGTTGACTGACAAATTTTACCTAAGCACGGACTATGGGCGACATGCAGAGAGAAGGAAGGAAAGGAGGAGTCACTCAGACACTGCCATCAATATAGCGAGTCAGGTATGACTTCAAGGACAACTAAAGTGAAAAAGAATATGTTAATACATATAAACAATACTGCAAGCCATGGTGGGAAAATGTTTTACCCCTGCTGAGAGATCCCATACACACAGCGCCATGGACTGCCTGTCTGGGCCCTGGTAATGCAGGGGGCATGGCCTAATACCAGATGTGTGACCACACCCCTTTTTTAAAACCGTGAAAAATCCTTTTGCATATGTGCCATGGATCGGCACGGACCTGCACAGGGTGGTGCAGATGCTAACTCCCATACCCCACCCCCCCACACACACACCTTCCTACAGGTAGAGGACCCACCACAGCCCAGCACACAGTAGTTGTAATGGGCTGGGAAGAGAGGCTGCAGTGCAGGTAAGAAGTTGGGGGAAGGCATGGATCCCCAGCAGGCTCCTCCAACAAGCCCGGGTAATTAGTACAGGTTGAGTATCCCATATCCAAATATTCCGAAATACGGAATATTCCGAAATACGGACTTTTTTGAGTGAGAGTGAGATTGTGAAACCTTTGTTTTTTGATGGCTCAATGTACACGAACTTTGTTTAATACACAAAGTTATTAAAAATATTGTATTAAATGATCTTCAGGTTGTGTGTATAAGGTGTATATGAAACATAAATTAATTGTGTGAATGTACACACACTTTGTTTAATGCCCAAAGTTATAAAAAATATTGGCTAAAACGACCTTCAGGCTGTGTGTAGAAGGTGTATATGTAACATAAATGCATTCTGTGCTTAGATTTAGGTCCCATCACCATGATATCTCATTATGGTATGCAATTATTCCAAAATACGGAAAAATCCGATATCCAAAATACTTCCGGTCCCAAGCATTTTGGATAAGAGAGACTCAACCTGTATTCACTCCCACTCCACTCCTCTCGGCACCACTGCATGCACACACCTGTTTAAAAGTAAACTTTTACTATAGGAGGATGATTTTTCTTTAATCATATATATGATGTATCTTTGTTACAGCTAGAAAAGTCTAACAGCCTACACCACCTTATTTACAAAGCCAGGGAAGAAGAACTGCTAGGAATAAAAGATACAGGCCAAGAGACAGAAGAAATGACCGAGACGAGGAACAGAATATTCCTTGGGAGTAGGAAACAAGTAAGTATTTAATATGTATTATATAATGAACATTAAGGGCACACAAGTCCAAAAGGGGACGCATCTAGCAATTTGTAGCAGGTTCCAGTCCATGCACTCGAATTTTAGGAGGTTGCTTCAATACGTAAGATGGCAAAACCTCTCTTGTGTAATGTTCTCGATTTCATTCTAAATTCCTGTCAGGCCAGAGCAGGTAGACCACTGCTTCCTCCCACAGCCATTAGATTGTGCTTTATATTAGTCATACTGTCCCAATATCAGGTGTAAGATGGATGGGCTGCAGAAACATAGTCAGACATTGAGTGGCGTATCCATTACATGATGTTGTCACCATACACCTCAATAAGTTGATAATGAATTTCACCTGCTGTTGTGCCCCTTCGACACAGAAGTCTGATCGCACTTCAATGTTTCACCATGTTTCCGCCAGCCCTTTTTATTTCACAATGACATATATTTGGCCTTTACGAAAACCTAATGCAGTTCTCATTGAGGCAGAGCCAGATTAAAGGGGGAGCCCTGTTGGTAAGTACCTCGGGCCCCCCTTTTTAAAAGGGCCCCCCACAGCCACGCCACCCATCACACATCGGATCGCTGGCGTTTTTGGTGATGCAGAGGGGAGCCATGAGAGCCGGGACTGCCATCGCCCAGCTGCCTTCACGGCTTGTGGTGCCGCAGCGGCCGCACCATCGTTTGGCAGTGCACTGGGAAGCCGGAGCACAGTACCGCAGATCAGATCTCTGTAGCAGGGTGACATGTCACGTGCATTCGCATGCGTCTCCCATTGAACTTAATGGCATAGCAGGGTATACACATAGCATACAGCCTGCTTTGGTAACAAGACTTTGTGGTATCATGAGGTGTGATGATGATCTGAAAGATCTTTTACACCCAGCATGGGGTAGATGTAAGAGACAATACTAATGATGACAGTTGCAGCTGTAGATGGAAAAACCGTGGAAGTATGATTCCGTTCATGAGTCGTATGAATACTTGCACTAACAGCAGGTAGTAAATCTGACTGCCATGGCTGTCCATCCCCGTTTCTGCTTTGAGTCCCAATCAGGACATAGGCACCCAGGAGAGGGGTGCATATTGCTTAGCTTGCAGAGATCACAGTAGCAAATGCTAAAATAGAGTACATGTTCGGACAGTGTTATTAATATCTAATAATGTTTCATTCACCATGTAAAAGCAAAGAATAAATGAAAGTTTTTGTTACGTTCACATAAATACACACAACTGACATCCCCACATTTAACAGATGAAACAGAAGTCTGCTTTATTGATGCAGACCAATTGTTAATATCACTGGAATAATCCAAATAGATTGTAGCACCAGCATTACTATAGTATTAGCATAAATGGGAGGGATGCAGATGCACTCAGCCAATCAGAATAAAATGTCACTGGTCATCATTAGTTCTTATTTTGCGACAGATATTGAGCACTAAGTGATATGTCTCCAAACAGACGCATGTGTGCCTGCACGGGACGCAATTTGCGCAAACCTACCTTTCTCTGACGTCCTAAGTGGATGCTGGGGACTCCGTCAGGACCATGGGGAATAGCGGCTCCGCAGGAGACAGGGCACAAAAGTAAAAGCTTTAGGATCAGGTGGTGTGCACTGGCTCCTCCCCCTATGACCCTCCTCCAAGCCTCAGTTAGGTTTTTGTGCCCGGCCGAGAAGGGTGCAATCTAGGTGGCTCTCCTAAAGAGCTGCTTAGAAAAAGTTTTGTTAGGTTTTTTATTTTCAGTGAGTCCTGCTGGCAACAGGCTCACTGCAACGAGGGACTTAGGGGAGAAGAAGTGAACTCACCTGCGTGCAGGATGGATTGGCTTCTTAGGCTACTGGACCCTAGCTCCAGAGGGACGATCACAGGTACAGCCTGGATGGTCACCGGAGCCTCGCCGCCGGCCCCCTTGCAGATGCTGAAGAGAGAAGAGGTCCAGAAATCGGCGGCTGAAGACTTCTCAGTCTTCATGAGGTAGCGCACAGCACTGCAGCTGTGAGCCATTGCTCTCAGCACACTTCACACCAACGGTCACTGAGGGTGCAGGGCGCTTGGGGGGGCGCCCTGGGCAGCAATGAAAGTACCAATGCTGGCTAAAAATACATCACATATAGCCCCTGGGGCTATATGGATGTATTTAACCCCTGCCAGGTTGTCAGAAAAACGGGAGAAGAAGCCCGCCGAAAAGGGGGCGGGGCCTATTCTCCTCAGCACACAGCGCCATTTTCCTACACAGCTCCGCTGCTAGGAAGGCTCCCAGGCTCTCCCCTGCACTGCACTACAGAAACAGGGTTAAAACAGAGAGGGGGGGCACTTATTTGGCGATATTATTATATATTAAGATGCTATAAGGGAAAACACTTATATAAGGTTGTCCCTGTATAATATAGCGTTTTGGTGTGTGCTGGCAAACTCTCCCTCTGTCTCCCCAAAGGGCTAGTGGGGTCCTGTCCTCTATCAGAGCATTCCCTGTGTGTGTGCTGTGTGTCGGTACGTGTGTGTCGACATGTATGAGGACGATGTTGGTGAGGAGGCGGAGCAATTGCCTGTAATGGTGATGTCACTCTCTAGGGAGTCGACACCGGAATGGATGGCTTATTTAGGGAATTACGTGATAATGTCAACACGCTGCAAGGTCGGTTGACGACATGAGACGGCCGGCAAACCAATTAGTACCTGTCCAGGCGTCTCAAACACCGTCAGGGGCTTTAAAACGCCCATTTACCTCAGTCGGTCGACACAGACACGGACACTGACTCCAGTGTCGACGGTGAAGAAACAAACGTATTTTCCATTTGGGCCACACGTTACATGTTAAGGGCAATGAAGGAGGTGTTACATATTTCTGATACTACAAGTACCACAAAAGAGGGTATTATGTGGGGTGTGAAAAAACTACCTGTAGTTTTTCCTGAATCAGATAAATTAAATGAAGTGTGTGATGATGCGTGGGTTTCCCCCGATAGAAAATTATTGGCGTTATACCCTTTCCCGCCAGAAGTTAGGGCGCGTTGGGAAACACCCCTTAGGGTGGATAAGGCGCTCACACGCTTATCAAAACAAGTGGCGTTACCGTCTCCAGATACGGCCGCCCTCAAGGAGCCAGCTGATAGGAGGCTGGAAAATATCCTAAAAAGTATATACACACATACTGGTGTTATACTGCGACCAGCGATCGCCTCAGCCTGGATGTGCAGCGCTGGGGTGGCTTGGTCGGATTCCCTGACTGAAAATATTGATACCCTTGACAGGGACAGTATTTTATTGACTATAGAGCATTTAAAGGATGCATTTCTATATATGCGAGATGCACAGAGGGATATTTGCACTCTGGCATCAAGAGTAAGTGCGATGTCCATATCTGCCAGAAGATGTTTATGGACACGACAGTGGTCAGGTGATGCAGATTCCAAACGGCACATGGAAGTATTGCCGTATAAAGGGGAGGAGTTATTTGGGGTCGGTCCATCGGACCTGGTGGCCACGGCAACAGCTGGAAAATCCACTTTTTTTTACCCCAAGTCACATCTCAGCAGAAAAAGACACCGTCTTTTCATCCTCAGTCCTTTCGTCCCCATAAGGGCAAGCAGGCAAAAGGCCAGTCATATCTGCCCAGGGATAGAGGAAAGGGAAGAAGACTGCAGCAGGCAGCCCATTCCCAGGAACAGAAGCCCTCCACCGCTTTTGCCAAGTCCTCAGCATGACGCTGGGGCCGTACAAGCGGACTCAGGTGCGGTGGGGGGTCGTCTCAAGAGTTTCAGCGCGCAGTGGGCTCACTCGCAAGTGGACCCCTGGATCCTACAAGTAGTTTCCCAGGGGTACAGATTGGAAATTCGAGACGTCTCCCCCTCGCAGGTTCCTGAAGTCTGCTTTACCAACGTCTCCCTCCGACAGGGAGGCAGTATTGGAAACAATTCACAAGCTGTATTCCCAGCAGGTGATAATCAAAGTACCCCTCCTACAACAAGGAAAGGGGTATTATTCCACACTATATTGTGGTACTGAAGCCAGACGGCTCGGTGAGACCTATTCTAAATCTGAAATATTTGAACACTTACATACAAAGGTTCAAATCAAGATGGAGTCACTCAGAGCAGTGATAGCGAACCAGGAAGAAGGGGACTATATGGTGTCCCTGGACATCAAGGATGCTTACCTCCATGTCCCAATTTGCCCTTCTCACCAAGGGTACCTCAGGTTCGTGGTACAAAACTGTCACTATCAGTTTCAGACGCTGCCGTTTGGATTGTCCACGGCACCCCGGGTCTTTACCAAGGTAATGGCCGAAATGATGATTCTTCTTCAAAGAAAAGGCGTCTTAATTATCCCTTACTTGGACGATCTCCTGATAAGGGCAAGGTCCAGAGAACAGTTGGAGGTCGGAGTAGCACTATCTCAAGTAGTTCTACGACAGCACGGGTGGATTCTAAATATTCCAAAATCGCAGCTGTCTCCGACGACACGTCTGCTGTTCCTAGGGATGATTCTGGACACAGTCCAGAAAAAGGTGTTTCTCCCGGAGGAGAAAGCTAGGGAGTTATCCGAGCTAGTCAGGAACCTCCTAAAACCAGGAAAAGTGTCAGTGCATCATTGCACAAGGGTCCTGGGAAAAATGGTGGCTTCTTACGAAGCGATTCCATTCGGCAGATTTCACGCAAGAACTTTTCAGTGGGATCTGCTGGAAAAATGGTCCGGATCGCATCTTCAGATGCATCAGCGGATAACCCTGTCTCCAAGGACAAGGGTGTCTCTTCTGTGGTGGCTGCAGAGTGCTCATCTACTAAAGGGCCACAGATTCGGCATTCAGGACTGGGTCCTGGTGACCACGGATGCCAGCCTGAAAGGCTGGGGAGCAGTCACACAAGGAAAAAATTTCCAGGGAGTGTGATCAAGTCTGGAGACTTCTCTCCACATAAATATACTGGAGCTAAGAGCAATTTACAATGCTCTAAGCTTAGCAAGACCTCTGCTTCAAGGTCAGCCGGTATTGATCCAGTGGGACAACATCACGGCAGTCGCCCACGTAAACAGACAGGGCGGCACAAGAAGCAGGAGGGCAATGGCAGAAACTGCAAGGATTCTTCGCTGGGCGGAAAATCATGTGATAGCACTGTCAGCAGTGTTCATTCCGGGAGTGGACAACTGGGAAGCAGACTTCCTCAGCACGACCTCCACCCGGGAGAGTGGGGACTTCATCGGGAAGTCTTCCACATGATTGTGAACCGTTGGGAAAGACCGAAGGTGGACATGATGGCGTCCCGCCTGAACAAAAAACTGGACAGGTATTGCGCCAGGTCAAGAGACCCTCAGGCAATAGCTGTGGACGTTCTGGTAACACCGTGGGTGTACCAGTCGGTGTATGTGTTCCCTCCTCTGCTTCTCATACCTAAGGTACTGAGAATTATAAGACGTAGAGGAGTAAGAACTATACTCGTGGCTCCGGATTGGCCAAGAAGGACTTGGTACCCGGAACTTCAAGAGATGCTCACAGAGGACTCATGGCCTCTGCCGCTAAGAAGGGACTTGCTTCAGCAAGTACCATGTCTGTTCCAAGACTTACCGCGGCTGCGTTTGACGGCATGGCGGTTGAACGCCGGATCCTAAGGGAAAAAGGCATTCCGGAAGAGGTCATTCCTACCCTGGTCAAAGCCAGGAAGGAGGTGACCGCACAACATTATCACCACATGTGGCGAAAATATGTTGCGTGGTGTGAGGCCAGGAAGGCCCCACGAAGAAATTTCAACTCGGTCGATTCCTGCATTTCCTGCAAACAGAAGTGTCTATGGGCCTCAAATTGGGGTCCATTAAGGTTCAAATTTCGGCCCTGTCGATTTTCTTCCAGAAAGAATTGGCTTCAGTTCCTGAAGTCCAGAAGTTTGTCAAGGGAGTACTGCATATACAACCCCCTTTTGTGCCTCCAGTGGCACTGTGGGATCTCAACGTAGTTCTGGGATTCCTCAAATCACATTGGTTTAAACCGCTCAAATCTGTAAATTTGAAATATCTCACATGGAAAGTGACCATGATGTTGGCCCTGGCCTCGGCCAGGCGAGTGTCAGAATTGGCGGCTTTGTCTCACAAAAGCCCATATCTGATTGTCCATTCGGACAGGGCAGAGCTGCGGACTCGTCCCCAGTTTCTCCCTAAGGTGGTGTCAGCGTTTCACCTGAACCAGCTTCTTGTGGTACCTGCGGCTACTAGGGACTTGGAGGACTCCAAGTTGCTAGATGTTGTCAGGGCCCTGAAAATATAGGTTTCCAGGACGGCTGGAGTCAGGAAAACTGACTTGCTGTTATCCTGTATGCACCCAACAAACTGGGTGCTCTTGCTTCTAAGCAGACGATTGCTAGTTGGATGTGTAGTACAATTCAGCTTGCACATTCTGTGGCAGGCCTGCCACAGCCAAAATATGTAAATGCCCATTCCACAAGGAAGGTGGGCTCATCTTGGGCGGCTGCCCGAGGGGTCTCGGCTTTACAACTTTGCCGAGCTGCTACTTGGTCAGGGGCACACCCTGGCTGAGGAGGACCTGGAGTTCTCTCACTCGGTGCTGCAGAGTCATCCGCACTCTCCCGCCCGTTTGGGAGCTTTGGTATAATCCCCATGGTCCTGACGGAGTCCCCAGCATCCACTTAGGACGTCAGAGAAAATAAGAATTTACTTACCGATAATTCTATTTCTCGTAGTCCGTAGTGGATGCTGGGCGCCCATCCCAAGTGCGGATTGTCTGCAATACTTGTACATAGTTATTGTTACAAAAATCGGGTTATTATTGTTGTGAGCCATCTTTTCAGAGGCTCCGCTGTTATCATGCTGTTAACTGGGTTCAGATCACAGGTTGTACAGTGTGATTGGTGTGGCTGGTATGAGTCTTACCCGGGATTCAAAATCCTTCCTTATTGTGTACGCTCGTCCGGGCACAGTATCCTAACTGAGGCTTGGAGGAGGGTCATAGGGGGAGGAGCCAGTGCACACCACCTGATCCTAAAGCTTTTACTTTTGTGCCCTGTCTCCTGCGGAGCCGCTATTCCCCATGGTCCTGACGGAGTCCCCAGCATCCACTACGGACTACGAGAAATAGAATTATCGGTAAGTAAATTCTTATTTTTACAGTACTTTGTCGGGGTTTACTTACCTTCTGTGCCCACCGTCCCCTCACCTTCTTAGGGCAAGCGGTCGCAAGAGTAAAATGCATTTGCACATACACAGTAAAAAAATAAGATTTTAAACCTACCGGTAAATCTTTTTCTCGTAGTCCGTAGAAGATGCTGGGGACTCCGTAAGGACCATGGGGATAGACGGGCTCCGCAGGAGACATGGGCACTTTAAGAAAGACTTTAGATCTGGGTGTGCACTGGCTCCTCCCTCTATGCCCCTCCTTCAGACCTCAGTTAGAGAAACTGTGCCCAGAGGAGACGGACAGTACGAGGAAAGGATTTTTGTTAATCCAAGGGCAAGATTCATACCAGCCACACCAATCACACCGTATAACTTGTGATATACTACCCAGTTAACAGTATGAAAACAACATATCATCAGTCCAAGACCGATGAAAACTATAACATAACCCTTATGTAAGCAATAACTATATACAAGTCTTGCAGAGGTAGTCCGCACTTGGGACGGGCGCCCAGCATCCTCTACGGACTACGAGAAAAAGATTTACCGGTAGGTTTAAAATCTTATTTTCTCTTACATCCTAGAGGATGCTGGGGACTCTGTAAGGACCATGGGGATTATACCAAAGCTCCCAAACGGGCGGGAGAGTGCGGATGACTCTGCAGCACCGATTGAGCAAACAGGAGGTCCTCCTCAGCCAGGGTATCAAACTTCTAGAACTTTGCAAAGGTGTTTGAACCCGACCAAGTAGCAGCTTGGCACAGCTGTAGTGCCGAGACCCCTCGAGCAGCCGCCCAAGAAGAGCCCACCTTCCTAGTGCAATGGGCCTTGACCGATTTAGGTAACGGCAATCCCGCCGTAGAATGTGCCTGCTGAATCGTGTTACAGATCCAGCGAGCAATAGTCTGCTTTGAAGCAGGGGCGCCAATCTTATTGGCTGCATACAGGACAAACAGTGCTTCTGTTTTTCTGACTCTAGCCGCTCTGGCCACGTAAATTTTCAATGCCCTGACCACATCAAGGGACTCAGAATCCTCCAAGTCACGCGTAGCCACAGGCACCACAATAGGTTGGTTCATATGAAAAGATGAGACCACTTTTGGCAGGAATTGAGGACGGGTCCGCAATTCCGCTCTATCCATATGGAAAACCAGATAGGGGTTTTTATGTGATTAAGCCGCTAATTCCGACACTCGCCTAGCCGAAGCCAAGGCTAATAACATGACCACCTTTCAAGTGAGATTTCTCTGACGTACTAAGTGGATACTGGGACTCCGTAAGGACCATGGGGACTAAGGGGAGAAGAAGCGAACCTACCTAACTGGTGGTAGTTTGGGCTTCTTAGGCTACTGGACACCATTAGCTCCAGAGGGATCGACCGCAGGACCCGACCTTGGTGTTCGGTCCCGGAGCCGCGCCGCCGGCCCCCTTACGGAGCCAGAAGCAAGAAGTGTTCCGGAAAATTGGCGGCAGAAGACTTCTGTCTTCAACAAGGTAGCGCACAGCACTGCAGCTGTGCGCCATTGCTCCTCATGCACACCTCACACTCCGGTCACTGATGGGTGCAGGGAGCTGGGGGGGGGGCGCCCTGAGGGCAATATAAGACACCTTGGCTGGCAAATCATCACAATATATAGTCCCAGGGCTATATATGTGATAAATTACCCCTGCCAGAATCCATGAAAAAAGCGGGAGAAAAGTCAGCCGAAAAAGGGGCGGGGCTATCTCCCTCAGCACACTGGCGCCATTTTTTTCTTCACAGTGCAGCTGGAAGACAGCTCCCCAGGCTCTCCCCTGTAGTTTTCAGGCTCAAAGGGTTAAAAAAGAGAGGGGGGGCACTAAATTTAGGCGCAATATGTATATACAAGCAGCTATTGGGGGAAAAATCACTCAGTTATAGTGTTAATCCCTGCATTATATAGCGCTCTGGTGTGTGCTGGCATACTCTCTCTCTGTCTCCCCAAAGGACTTTGTGGGGTCCTGTCCTCAGTCAGAGCATTCCCTGTGTGTGTGCGGTGTGTCGGTACGGCTGTGTCGACATGTTGGATGAGGAAGGGTTACGTGGAGGCGGAGTAGAGGCAGATAAATGGGATGTCGCCCCCACTGTGGGGCCGACACCAGAGTGGATGGATAGGTGGAAGGTATTAACGGTGCTTTCTTAGGCTGTGAGGAAACCTGAGGTAAAAAATTTTCTTCCCAGCTGTTGCTGTGGATACGAGGTCCCAGAGACCATCCCCAAACAATTCCTCACCCTTATAAGGCAGAATCTCCATGTGCCTTTTAAAGGCAGCATCACCTGTCCACTGCCGGGTCTCTAATACCCTCCTGGCAGAATGGACATTGCATCAATTCTGGATGCCAGCCGGCAAATATCCCTCTGTGCATCCTTCATATATAAGACGACGTCTTTAATATGCTCTATGTTAGCAAAATATTATCCCTGTCTAGGGTATTAATATTATCTGACAGGGTATCAGACCACGCTGCAGCAGCACTATTTATGCTGAGGCAATTGCAGGTCTTAGTATAGAACCTGAGTGTGTATATACAGACTTCAGGATAGCCTCCTGCTTTTTATCAGCAGGCTCCTTCAAGGTGGCCGGTATCCTAAGACGGCAGTGCCACCTTTTTTTGACAAACGTGTGAGCGCCTTATCCACCCTAGGGGATATCTCCCCACGTGACCTATCCTCTGGCGGGAAAGGGTACGCCATCAGTAACTTTTTAGAAATTACAGTTTCTTATCGGGGGAACCCCACGCTCTTTACACACTTCATTCAACTCATCTGATGGGGAACAAAACACTGGCTGCTTTTTCTCCCCAAAAATAAAAACCCCTTTTATGTGGTACTTGGGTTCATGTCAGAAATGTGTAATAAATTTTTTCATTGCCGAGATCATGTAACGGATGTTCCTAGTGGATTGTGTATATATCTCAACCTCGTCGACACTGGAGTCCGACTCCGTGTCGACATCAGTGTCTGCCATCTGAGGTAACGGGCGTTTTTTGAGCCCCTGATGGCCTTTGAGACGCCTGGGCAGGCGCCGGGCTGAGAAGCCGGCTGTCCCACAGCTGTTACGTCATCTAGCCTTTTATGTAAGGAGTTGACATTGTCGGTTAATACCTTCCACCTATCCATCCACTCTGGTGTCGGCCCCACAGGGGGCGACATCCCATTTATCGGCCTCTGCTCCGCCTCCACGTAACCTTCCTCATCCAACATGTCGACCCACCAGCCGTACCGACACACCGCACACACACAGGGAATGCTCTGACTGAGGACAGGACCCCACAAAGTCCTTTGGGGGAGACAGAGAGAGAGTATGCCAGCACACACCAGAGCGCTATATAATGCAGGGATTAACACTATAACTGAGTGATTTTTCCCACAATAGCTGCTTGTATATACATATTGCGCCTAAATTTAGTGCCCCCCTCTCTTTTTAACCCTTTAGAGCCCTGAAAACTACAGGGGGGAGAGCCTGGGGAGCTGTCTTCCAGCTGCACTGTGAAGAAAAAAATGGTGCCAGTGTGCTGAGGGAGATAGCCCCCGCCCCTTTTTCGGCGGACTTTTCTCCCGCTTTTTTCATGGATTCTGGGCTGGGGTAATTTATCAACATATATAGCCCTGGGACTATATATTGTGATGATTTGCCAGCCAAGGTGTCTTATATTGCCCTCAGGGCGCCCCCCCCCCCCCCCCCCCCCCCCCCCCCCCCCCCCCCCCCCCCCCCCCCCCCCCCCCCCCCCCCCCCCCCCCCCCCCCCCCCAGCGCCCTGCCCCCATCAGTGACCGGAGTGTGAGGTGATGCATGAGGAGCAATGGCGCACAGCTGCAGTGCTGTGCGCTACCTTGTTGAAGACAGAAGTCTTCTGCCGCCGATTTTCCGGAACACTTCTTGCTTCTGGCTCTGTAAGGGGGGCCGGCGGCGCGGCACCGGACCGAACACCAAGGTCGGGTCCTGCGGTCCGATCCCTCTGGAGCTAATGGTGTCCAGTAGCCTAAGAAGCCCAAACTACCACCAGTTAGGTAGGTTCGCTTCTTCTCCCCTTAGTCCCCATGGTCCTTACGGAGTCCCAGCATCCACTACGGACTACGAGAAATAGATTTACCGGTGAGTAAAAATCTTATTTCAACTCCACCGTTTTAAGTGGTTTCAAACCAGTGTGACTTAAGGAAACTTAACACCACGTTAAGGTCCAAGGCGCCACCAGAGGTACAAAGGAGGCTGAATATGCAGTACTCCCTTCACAAAAGTTTGTACTTCAGGGAGAGAGGCCAATTCTTTTTGAAAGAAAATTGGATAAGGGCCGAAATCTGAACCTTAATAGAGCCTAATTTTAGGCCCAAATTCACTCCAGTTTGTAGGAAGTGAAGGAAGCGACCCAGATGGAATTCTTCCATAGGAGCATTCCTGGCCTCACACCAAGAAACATATTTTCCGCCATATACGGTGATAATGTTTAGATGTCACGTCCTTCCTAGCCTTTATCAGCGTAGTAATGACCTCATCCGGAATGCCTTTTTCACTAGGATCCTGCGTTCAACCGCCAATGCCGTCAACGCAGCCGCGCGGTAAGTCTTGGAACAGACAGGGCCCCTGTTGCAACAGGTCCCTGTCTTAGAGGAAGAGGCCACGGATCTTCTGTGAGCATTTCCTGCAGATCCGGATACCAGGTCCTTCGTGGCCAATCTGGAACAATGAGGATTGTTCTCCACTCCTCTTTTTCTTACTATTCTCAACACCTTGGGTATGAGAGGAAGAGGAGGAAATACATAAAACCGACCGGAACACCCACGGTGTCACTAGGGCGTCTACAGCTACTGCCTGAGGATCTCTTGACCTGGCGCAATACCTCTGTAGCTTTTTGTTGAGGCGGGACGCCATCATGTCTATCTGGGCAGTCCCCACCGACTTGTAATCTGTGCGAAGACTTCCTGATGAAGTCCCCACTCTCCTGGATGCAAGTCGTGTCTTCTGAGGAAGTCTGCTTCCCAGTTGTCCACTCCCGGAATGAACACTGCTGACAGTGCGCCTTACATGATTCTCCGCCCAGCGAAGAATTCTGGTGTGCTTCCGCCATCGCCACTCTGCTCCTTGTTCCGCCTTGGCGGTTTACATGAGCTACTGCGGTGACGTTGTCTGACTGGATCAGAACCGGTTGGTCGCGCAGTAAGGTCTCCGCTTGACGTAGGGCGTTGTATATGGCCCTCAATTCCAGGATGTGATGTGAAGACAAGTCTCTTGACTTGACCAAAGACCTTGAAATTTCTTCCTTGTGTGACTGCTCCCCAACCTCGGAGGCTCGCGTCAGTGGTCACCAAGATCCAGTCCTGAATGCCGAACCTGCGGCCCTCTAGAAGGTGAGCACTCTGCAGCCACCACAGGAGAGATACCCTGGCCTGGGGGAACAGGGTAATCAACTGATGAATCTGTAGATGAGACCCGGACCACTTGTCCAGTAGGTCCCATTGGAAGGTCCTCGCATGGAACCTGCCGAAGGGAATGGCTTCGTATGATGCCACCATCTTTCCCAGGACTCGAGTGCAGTGATGCACTGACACCTGTTTTGGTTTCAATAGGTTCCTGACCAGAGTCATGAGTTCATGGGCCTTTTCTATCGGAAGATAAACTCTTTTCTGGTCCGTATCCAGAATCATGCCCAAGAAAGTCAGACGAGTCGTAGGAACCAACTGCGACTTCGGGATATTGAGAATCCAGCCGTGTTGTTGTAACACCTTCAGTGAAAGTGATACGTTGTTCAGCAACTGCTCTCTTGATCTCGCTTTTATGAGGAGATCATCCAAGTACGGGATAATTGTGACACCATCATTTCCGCCATTACCTTGGTGAATATTCTCGGGGCCGTGGAGAGACCAAACGGCAACGCTTGAAATTGGTAATGACAATCCTGTACCGCAAATCTTATGTACGCCTGATAAGGTGGATAAATGGGAACATGAAGGTATGCATCCTTTATGTCCAGAGATACAATAAAATCCCCCCCCTTCCAGGCTGGCGATGACCGCTCTTAGCGATTCCATCTTGAACTTGAACCTTTTCAAGTATAGGTTCAGGGATTTTAAATTTAATATGGGTCTGACCGAACCGTCCGGTTTCGGTACTACAAACAGGGTCGAGTAATATCCCCCTTCCTTGTTGAAGCAGGGGAAACCTTGACCACCACCTGTTGAAGATACAATTTGTGAATTGCATTTAACACTATCTCCCTTCCTGGGGAGAAGATGGTAGAGCCGATTTGAAAAACCGGCGAGGAGGCACCTCTTCGGAATTCCAGCTTGTAACCCTGAGAAACAATTTCTATTGCCCAGGGATCCACCTGTGAGTGAACCCAGATGTGGCTGAAAATTCGAAGACGTGCCCCCCACTGGGCGGACTCCCTTAGCGGAGCCCCAGCGTCATGTGGTGGATTTTGTAGAGGCCGGGGAGGACTTCTGTTCCTGGGAACTATCTGTGTTGTGCAGCTTTTTCCCTCTGCCCTTACCTCTGGCAAGAAAGGACGCACCTCGTACTTTCTTGTTTCTCTGTGATCGAAAGGACTGCTTGATAATGTGGTGCTTTCTTAGGCTGTGAGGGAATATAAGGCAAAAAATTAGATTTACCAGCTGTAGCTGTGGAGACCAGGTCCGAGAGACCTTCTCCAAACAATTCCTCACCCTTGTAAGGTAAAACCTCCATATGCCTCTTTGAGTCAGCATCACCTGTCCATTGCCGGGTCCATAGGACTCGCCTAGCAGAAATTGACATAGCGTTGATTCTAGAACCCAGTAGACTAATGTCTCTTTGAGCATCTCTCATATATAGGACAGCATCTTTTATATGCCCTAGGGTCAATAAAATGGTATCCTTATCTAGGGTCTCAATCTCCACTGATAAGGTATCTGTCCATGCTGCTACATCGCTACAAACCCAGGCCGACGCAATTGCCGGTCTGAGTAAGGTACCAGAATGTGTGTAAATGGACTTTAGGGTAACCTCCTGCTTGTGGTCAGCAGGATCCCTGAGGGTAGCCGTATCCTGCGATGGCAGCGCTACCTTCTTGGATAAGCGTGTCAATGCTTTGTCCACCCTAGGGGAGGATTCCCACCGTATCCTGTCCGTTGGCGGGAAAGGATACGCCATAAGAATCCTTTTGGGAATCTGAGTTTTTTGTCTGGAGATTCCCAAGCTTTTTCACATAATTCGTTCAACTCATGTGAGGGGGGAAAGGTTACCTCAGGTTTCTTTCCCTTATACATGTGTACCCTCGTGTCAGGGACAGGGGGTTCCTCTATGATGTGCAAAACATCTTTTATTGCAATAAACATATATCGAATACATTTAGCCAATTTTGGCTGTAACTTTGCATCATCGTAGTCGACACTGGAGTCAGAATCCGTGTCGGTATCTGTGTCAACTATTTGGGATAGTGGGCGCTTTTGAGACCCCGAAGGTCCCTGCGACATAGGGACAGGCATGGGTTGTTCCCTAGCTTCAGCTTTGTCTAATCTTATGTGCAATAAGTTTACATTAGCACTTAAAACATTCCACATATCCATCCAGTCAGGTGTCGGCGTTGTCGACGGAGACACCACATTCATTTTCACCTTCTCCTCCTCCTGAAAGCCTTCTACCTCAGACATGTCGACACACCACACACTCAGGGAATCCTCTTATCTGAAGACAGTTCCCCCACAAGACCCTTTGGAGAGACAGAGAGAGAGTATGCCAGCACACACCCCAGTGCTATATGACCCAGGAAATAAACACAATAATTTTATGTTTACCCAGATAGCGCTGTTTTATATATACAATATGCGCCTAATTATGTGCCCCCCCCCTCCCCCCTCTTCTTTAAAACCCTCTTTCTACCGTGGTATAAGCAGGGGAGAGTCCGGGGAGCTTCCTCTCAGCAGTGCTGTGGAGAAAATGGCGCTGGTGAGTGCTGAGGGAGAAGCCCCGCTCCCTCGGCGGCGGGCTTCTGTCCCGCTTAAAACAGTAAAAATTGGCGGGGGCTCTTATATATATATATATATATATATATATATATATATATATATATATATATATATATATATATATATATATATATTTATATATATATACAGTGCCCAGCTGTATATATACTTATTTGTGCCAAAAAGAGGTCTATATGCTGCCCAGGGCGCCCGCCCTGCACCCTTACAGTGACTGCCGTGTGTGAGGTGTATGGGAGCAATGGCGCACAGCTTTACTGCTGTGCGTTACCTCAGTGAAGATCATGAAGTCTTCTGCCGCCTCTGAAGTCTTCTTTTCTTCTCATACTCACTCGGCTTCTATTTTCCGGCTCTGCGAGGGGGATGGCGGCGCGGCTCTAGGACGGACGGCGAGGGTGAGACCTGCGTACCGATCCCTCTGGAGCTAATGGTGTCCAGTAGCCTAAGAAGCAGGGCCTTTCAACTCACAGAAGTAGGTCTGCTTCTCTCCCCTCATTCTTTCTGTCAGGAAGCTCAGGAGAGCTCCCTGAAAAGCACCCAGTCTCCTCTGGGCACAGTAGTAAACTGAGGTCTGGAGGAGGGGCATAGAGGGAGGAGCCAGTGCACACCCAGATCTAAAGTCTTTCTTAAAGTGCCCATGTCTCCTGCGAAGCCCGTCTATCCCCATGGTCCTTACGGAGTCCCCAGCATCCTCTAGGACGTAAGAGAAAAAAAGAAAGGCAATTAGCATCCGCAATGGATTCTTAACACTTCTCTGCTGGCCACTGCTGTTGGGCGTTATACAGCTGTGCAGCAGTACGTAAGGGAGGGAGAGAGCAAAGATTGCTGCAGCTTAGTGACAGCAGCCTCCCTGGGCCTGCCCCAGCCCAGCACACAGCAGCATGTGATGGGCTTGGGGGGGAGGCTGCTGTCGCTAAGCTGCAGTCTCTGAAGTGCCGCTGAGCTGCTATATAGTGGTAGTGGGCAGGAGATCACCTTGATTCTCCTCCTCCCAAGTTCCACCCCTGATTAGTAAAATATTATTACAAATGGCAGTGGGTTTAGCAAGTATTATTTGGACATACATTTCTTGTAGAGTTCCTGCTGCTAGAATGCTAAATTCATATGGTGATGTGAAGATGATAGAATAAAACTTCTGAAAAGCTTCCTACATATATGCAGTGCTGCTTTGTGATGTTTCGGGCCTTGGTACTAAGAGGGGGTGCTGTGAGCTCCTGTAATTCGGACATAAAATGTGTGAACTACAGTACACAGAAGCTAGACATGTCTCCTTCCTGCAGCCTAACCCTAACCCTCCCAGGGAGGTGCCTAAACCCTAACCATCCTAATCCTAGCCCCCCCCCCCCCTCCCCAGCGGCTTACCAGATAGACAATACTGGAATCCCCAATGGCGGGGATTCCAGAACTAGGCTTGTAAACCTATATCGGGAATTTGGCATTGGTATTTCAACTGCCGGGATCCTAACCAGATTGGGTTGGGATTGAAAGTCGGCGTTGGGGAGGCCGGCGGTCACAATACCGACTGCGGTATCCTTAAGCAGAGAATTCCAACAGGGGAATATATACATACCTTCCCCCTGTGGGCCCCTAACCCTTCCTGTCCAGCAACCTAAACCTAATCTCCCCCGGAGCCTAACCCTAACTCTTCCCAGGGGGGTGGGGGGCTGGGGTATACCTGACCAGATACCATCTGTAATTTATGGAGAGTGGGAGTATTGTTCTACCTGATTATAATTATATTGTAAACATCAGCAATGGTTCGCTTGGTGTCTGAATAATGAAGTTTAATAATAGAATTTCTGAAACACTGAGAACAATGAAAACAGACTCCGATTAGTACTATATATGCATTATGATTAAGTACATAACAGTCCTGCTTGTCCATAAGACATAACCTTTATTTTCATATGTGTGGACCCTCACATTATGTTCTTTTTCCAGGCTAGTATGACCAGCATCAACAGTGCTTGCACTGATGTGGGCAGCATGGACAATGACAATGTTACCGGAGAAATTGAGTTTGCCATTGCATACAGCCTGAAGACCAGCACTCTGGAAATCTCAATCAGAGCATGCAAAAACCTGGCCTATGGGGATGAGAAGAAGAAGAAATGTAACCCGTAAGATGCATCCTGCTGTTGTGTGTTCATAGTCCTGCTCACTAGGACGTTGTCTGCTGACACTGTACAGGGGCAGACGTATTAAGCCCGGAGAAGTGATAAAGCAGTGATAAGTGGAAGGTGATAACGCACCAGCCAATCAGCTCCTAACTGTCATTTCTCTATCGTCCTAGTGGATGCTGGGGTTCCTGAAAGGACCATGGGGATAGCGGCTCCGCAGGAGACAGGGCACAAAAAGTAAAGCTTTAGGATCAGGTGGTGTGCACTGGCTCCTCCCCCTATGACCCTCCTCCAAGCCTCAGTTAGATTTTTGTGCCCGGCCGAGAAGGGTGCAATCTAGGTGGCTCTCCTAAAGAGCTGCTTAGAAAAGTTTAGCTTAGGTTTTTTATTTTACAGTGAGTCCTGCTGGCAACAGGATCACTGCAACGAGGGACTTAGGGGAGAAGAAGTGAACTCACCTGCGTGCAGGATGGATTGGCTTCTTGGCTACTGGACATTAGCTCCAGAGGGACGATCACAGGTACAGCCTGGATGGTCACCGGAGCCTCGCCGCCGGCCCCCTTGCAGATGCTGAAACGAGAAGAGGTCCAGAATCGGCGGCAGAAGACTCCTCAGTCTTCTTAAGGTAGCGCACAGCACTGCAGCTGTGCGCCATTTTCCTCTCAGCACACTTCACACGGCAGTCACTGAGGGTGCAGGGCGCTGGGAGGGGGGCGCCCTGGGAGGCAAATGAAAACCTTTTTTGGCTAAAAATACCTCACATATAGCCTCCGGGGGCTATATGGAGATATTTAACCCCTGCCAGAATCCGTTAAGAGCGGGAGACGAGGCCGCCGAAAAAGGGGCGGGGCCTATCTCCTCAGCACACAGCGCCATTTTCCCTCACAGAAAGGCTGGAGGGAAGGCTCCCAGGCTCTCCCCTGCACTGCACTACAGAAACAGGGTTAAAACAGAGAGGGGGGGCACTAATTTGGCGTTAGAAATATATAAAAAAGATGCTATAAGGGAAAACACTTATATAAGGTTGTCCCTATATAATTATAGTGTTTTTGGTGTGTGCTGGCAAACTCTCCCTCTGTCTCTCCAAAGGGCTAGTGGGTCCTGTCCTCTATCAGAGCATTCCCTGTGTGTGTGCTGTGTGTCGGTACGTGTGTGTCGACATGTATGAGGACGATGTTGGTGAGGAGGCGGAGCAATTGCCTGTAATGGTGATGTCACTCTCTAGGGAGTCGACACCGGAATGGATGGCTTATTTAGGGAATTACGTGATAATGTCAACACGCGCCAAGGTCGGTTGACGACATGAGACGGCCGACAAACGATTAGTACCGGTCCAGACGTCTCAAAAACACCGTCAGGGGTTTTAAAACGCCCGTTTACTTTAGTCGGTCGACACAGACACAGACAGGGACACTGAATCCAGTGTCGACGGTGAATAAACAAACGTATTCCTTATTAGGGCCACACGTTAAGGGCAATGAAGGAGGTGTTACATATTTCTGATACTACAAGTACCACAAAAGAGGGTATTATGTGGGATGTGAAAAAACTACCGTAGTTTTTCCTGAATCAGATAAATTAAATGAAGTGTGTGATGATGCGTGGGTTCCCCCCGATAGAAAATATGGGCGGTATACCCTTTCCCGCCAGAAGTTAGGGCGCATTGGGAAACACCCCTTAGGGTGGATAAGGCGCTCACACGCTTATCAGAACAAGTGGCGGTACCGTCTATAGATAGGGCCATCCTCAAGGAGCCAGCTGACAGGAGGCTGGAAAAATATCATAAAAAGTATATACACACATACTGGTGTTATACTGCGACCAGCGATCGCCTCAGCCTGGATGTGCAGAGCTGGGGTGGCTTGGTCGGATTCCCTGACTAAAAATATTGATACCCTTGACAGGGACAGTATTTTATTGACTATAGAGCATTTAAAGGATGTATTTCTATATATGCGAGATGCACAGAGGGATATTTGCACTCTGGCATCAAGAGTAAGTGCGATGTCCATATCTGCCAGAAGATGTTTATGGACACGACAGTGGTCAGGTGATGCAGATTCCAAACGGCACAAAGGTGTATTGCCGTATAAAGGAAGAGGAGTTATTTGGGGTCGGTCCATCGGACCTGGTGGCCACGGCAACTGCTGGAAAATCCACCGTTTTTACCCTAAGTCACATCTCTGCAGAAAAAGACACCGTCTTTTCAGCTTCAGTCCTTTCGTCCCTATAAGAGTCATATCTGCCCAGGGATAGAGGAAAGGGAAGAAGACTGCAGCAGGCAGCCCATTCCCAGGAACAGAAGCGTTCCACCGCTTCTGACAAGCTCTCAGCATGACGCTGAGACCGTACAGGACCCCTGGATCCTACAAGTAGTATCCCAGGGGTACAGTTTGGAATGTCGAGACGTTTCCCCTGCGCAGGCTCCTGAAGGCTGCTTTACCAAGGTCTCCCTCCGACAAGGAGGCAGTATGGGAAAAAAATTCACGAGCTGTATTCCCAGCAGGTGATAATTAAATTACCCCTCCTACAACAAGAAAAGGGGTATTATTCCACACTATATTGTGGTACTGAAGCCAGAAGGCTAGGTGAGACCTATTCTAAATCTAAAAAAATTTGAACACTTACAAAGGTTCAAATCAAGATGGAGTCACTCAGAGCAGTGATAACGAACCGGGAAGAAGGGGACTATCTGGTGTCCCGAGACATCAGGGATGCTTACCTCCATGTCCCAAATTTGCCCTTATCACTAAGGGTACCTCAGGTTCGTGGTACAGAACTGTCACTATCAGTTTCAGACGCTGCCGTTTGGATTGTCTACGGCACCCCGGGTCTTTACCAAGGTAATGGCCGAAATGATGGTTCTTCTTCGAAGAAAAGGCGTCTTAATTATCCCTTACTTGGACGATCTCCTGATAAGGGCAAAGTCCAGGGAACAGTTGGAGGTCGGAGTAGCACTATCTCGGATACTGTTACAACAGCAGGGGTGGATTCTAAAGATTCCAAAATCGCAGCTGATCCCGACAACAAGTCTCCTGTGCTTAGGGATGATTCTGGACACAGTCCAGAAAAAGGTGTTTCTCCCGGAAGAGAAAGCCAGGGAGTTATCCGAGCTAGTCAGGAACCTCCTAAAATCAGTGCATCATTGCACAAGGGCCATGGTAAAAAAATGGTGACTTCCTTCGAAGCAATTCCAGTCGGCAGATTTCATGCAAGAACTTTTCAGTGGGATCTGCTGGACAAATGGTCCGGATCGCATCTTCAGATGCATCAGCGGATAACCCTATATCCAAGGACAAGGGTGTCTCTCCTGTGGTGGTTACAGAGTGCTCATCTTCTAGAGGGCCGCAGATTCGGCATTCAGTTTTGGATGTTGGTGACCACGGAGGCCAGCCCGAGAGGCTGGGGAGCAGTCACACAAGGAAAAAATTTCCAGGGAGTGTGATCAAGTCTGGAGATTTTTCTCCACATAAATATAGCTAAGGGTAAATTTATAATGCTCTAAGCTTAGCAAGACCTCTGCTTCAAGGTCAGCCGGTATTGATCCAGTGGGATAAAACATCACGGCAGTCGCCCACGTAAATAGACAGGGCGGCACAAGAAGCAGGAGGGCAGTGGCAAAAACTGCAAGGACTTTTCGCTGGGCGGAAAATCATGTGATAGCACTGTCAGCAGTGTTTCATTCCGGGAATGGAAACTGGGAAGCAGACTTCCTCAGTAGGCACGACCTCCACCCGGCAGAGTGGGAACTTCATGGGGAAGTTTTCCACATAATTGTAAACCGTTGGGAATTACCAAAGGTGGACATGATGGCGTCCCGTCTGAACAAAAAACGGGACAGGTATTGCGCCAGGTTAAGAGACCCTCAGGCAATAGCTGTGGACGTTCTGGTAACACCGTGGGTGTACCAGTCGGTGTATGTGTTCCATCCTCTGCTTTCATACCTAAGGTACTGAGAATTATAAGACGTAGAGGAGTAAGAACTATACTCATGGCTCCGGATTGGCCAAGAAGGACTTGGTACCCGGAACTTCAAGAGATGCTCACAGAGGACTTATGGCCTCTGCCGCTAAGAAGGGACTTGTTTCAGCAAGTACCATGTCTGTTCCAAGACTTACCGCAGCTGCGTTTGACGGCATGGCGGTGGAACGCCGGATCCTAAGGGAAAAGGCATTCAGGAAGAGGTCATTCCTACCCTGGTCAAAGCCAGAAAGGAGGTGACCGCACAACATTATCACCACATGTGGCGAAAATATGTTGCGTGGTGTGAGGCCAGGAAGGCCCCACGAAGAAATTTCAACTCGGTCGATTCCTGCATTTCTTGCAGACAGGAGTGTCTATGGGCCTCAAATTGGGGTCCATTAAGGTTCAAATTTCGGCCCTGTCGATTTTTCTTCCAGAAAGAATTGGCTTCAGTTCCTGAAGTCCAGAAGTTTGTCAAGGGAGTATTGCATATACAACCCCCTTTTGTGCCTCCAGTGGCACTGTGGGATCTCAACGTAGTTCTGGGATTCCTCAAAACACATTGGTTTAAAACCAGTCAAATCTGTGGATTTGAAGCATCTCACATGAAAAGTGAACATGCTCTTGGACCTGGCCTGGACCAGGCGAGTGTCAAATTGGTGGTTTTTTTCTCAAAAAAGCCCATATCTGTTTGTCCATTCGGACAGGGCAGAGCTGCGGACTCGTCCCCAGTTCTCTCCCTAAGGTGGTGTAAGTGTTTCACCTGAACAAGCTTATTGTGGTGTCTTGCGCCTTCTAGGGACTTGGAGGACTGCAAGTTGCTAGATGTGGTCAGGGCCCTGAAAATATAGGTTCCAGGACGGCTGGAGTCAGGAAAACTGACTTGCTGTTATCCTGTATGCACCCAACAAACTGGGTGCTCTTGCTTTTAAGCAGACTTTTGCTAGTTGGATGTGTAATACAATTCAGCTTGCACATTCTGTGGCAGGCCTGCCACAGCCAAAATATGTAAATGCCCATTCCACAAGGAAGGTGGGCTCCTCTTGGGCGGCTGCCCGAAGGGTCTCGGCTTTACAACTTTGCCGAGCGGCTATTTAGTCAGGGGCAAACACGTTTGTAAAATCCTACAAATTTGATACCCTGGCTAAGGAGGACCTGGAGTTCTCTCATTCGGTGCTGCAGAGTCATCCGCACTCTCCCGCCCGTTTGGGAGCTTTGGTATAATCCCCATGGTCCTTTCAGGAACCCCAGCATCCACTAGGACGATAGAGAAAATAAGAATTTACTTACCGATAATTCTATTTCTCGGAGTCCGTAGTGGATGCTGGGCGCCCATCCCAAGTGCGGATTATCTGCATTACTTGTACATAGTTACAAAAATCGGGTTATTATTGTTGTGAGCCATCTTTTCAGAGGCTCCGCTGTTATCATACTGTTAACTGGGTTCAGATCACAGGTTGTACAGTGTGATTGGTGTGGCTGGTATGAGTCTTACCCGGGATTCATAAATCCTTCCTTATTGTGTACGCTCGTCCGGGCACAGTACCTAACTGAGGCTTGGAGGAGGGTCATAGGGGGAGGAGCCAGTGCACACCACCTGATCCTAAAGCTTTACTTTTTGTGCCCTGTCTCCTGCGGAGCCGCTATCCCCATGGTCCTTTCAGGAACCCCAGCATCCACTACGGACTCCGAGAAATAGAATTATCGGTAAGTAAATTCTTATTTTTTCAAGCCTGTAATGATTAGCTGGTGCGTTATCACCGAGTAAAACCGAACCCGCTCATCTCTAGTTATCACCTTCCACTTATCACTGCTTTATCACTTCTCCGGGCTTAATACATCTGCCACACAGGTGTGTCTTCCTCAAGTTGCTATATGAGGAAAAACAAAACATTACATCAAGTGTGTTTGTCAAAGCATAAAACATATTTTTGTGCCACCATATGGCATTTGGAAGAATCTTATGACCAGCCATGGAAGCAGAGCAACACCTCACTCGCTGCACCACTGTGATGCACAATCTTCTCAAGGAACTGTTTTCAGAGCAGGCTTGGCCATGCCACCATGTTAGGCCAATCACTTGTAGGAAGAAACACATAGGGCTGATTAGTGGAGAACTGTCAGCATTGATTTTTGACTGTACACCAAGAACAGGTACTAAATCCTGTAATAAAAGTGGGGGCGTGGGAAAACCAAAAAAATAAAGGCCAGTGAGTCTAATTATCAACCAAACGTGGCAAATGAGGGCCCAAAATATTAGTACAGTATGAATATAATTGGAGGGGACATTTGTGGTCTTCTTTTTTCCCCATTCAATGTACACATGTAACGGTGGGGGTTAGAGGTAAGATGCTCAACACCATATGAGTCCATGTCACACTCTTGATACACTTTAGTATAGGATTATATGATGTATGATATTAGCAGTGAGACCAGTTTTGTGCTCCCCTGTTGTACTTCTGGCGAGATGGGAACTTCTAGGTGCACTCCAAGAAATGTAAAAAACTGTTAAACACATCCATAGCTGCTATGATAAATAAAGGTCTTACTGCCTTTATTATTGGAGGCCATACAGTAAATTAGGCTATATTGAGCAGTATTTAAGTTAAGAAAAGGGTTACATACATCTTGTTAACATTCATAGGGCGATATTTAATTGATCTTTTATATCGCCCCCTGATCGCGCTCATAGAGGTTCTGGGCGCGATCGTGAAAAATGCTGTTTGGGCGCCCAAACGGGTAATTTTTCACGCATTTCAGCTTGCCACCCCTGGGGGGTGTGAGCTGAAATACAGGTGCCGGCAACCATCGCGCCTGAATGGAGCTATAATTTAATAGCTCCGGTGAGAGCCATCTAGTAGCATCCGGTAAGAAGAAAAATTTAATTCCATCCATAATGTCAAAAAGTATTATGTGGACCCCAGGATGCAGCACTGCGAGATCGACAAGAGTGAAATCTTAGATGAAGGGCGCCAGCAGTACAACTGTAAAGTAGAGATGAGCGCCTGAAATTTTTCGGGTTTTGTGTTTTGGTTTTGGGTTCGGTTCCGCGGCCGTGTTTTGGGTTCGACCGCGTTTTGGCAAAACCTCACCGAATTTTTTTTGTCGGATTCGGGTGTGTTTTGGATTCGGGTGTTTTTTTCAAAAAACCCTAAAAAACAGCTTAAATCATAGAATTTGGGGGTAATTTTGATCCCAAAGTATTATTAACCTCAAAAAACATAATTTACACTCATTTTCAGCCTATTCTGAACACATCACACCTCACAATATTATTTTTAGTCCTAAAATTTGCACCGAGGTCGCTGTGTGAGTAAGATAAGCGACCCTAGTGGCCGACACAAACACCGGGCCCATCTAGGAGTGGCACTGCAGTGTCACGCAGGATGTCCCTTCCAAAAAACCCTCCCCAAACAGCACATGACGCAAAGAAAAAAAGAGGCGCAATGAGGTAGCTGACTGTGTGAGAAAGATAAGCGACCCTAGTGGCCGACACAAACACCGGGCCCATCTAGGAGTGGCACTGCAGTGTCACGCAGGATGTCCCTTCCAAAAAACCCTCCCCAATCAGCACATGATGCAAAGAAAAAGAAAAGAAAAAAGAGGTGCAAGATGGAATTATCCTTGGGCCCTCCCACCCACCCTTATGTTGTATAAACAAAACAGGACATGCACACTTTAACCAACCCATCATTTCAGTGACAGGGTCTGCCACACGACTGTGACTGATATGACGGGTTGGTTTGGACCCCCCCCAAAAAAGAAGCAATTAATCTCTCCTTGCACAAACTGGCTCTACAGAGGCAAGATGTCCACCTCATCTTCACCCTCCGATATATCACCGTGTACATCCCCCTCCTCACAGATTATCAATTCGTCCCCACTGGAATCCACCATCTCAGCTCCCTGTGTACTTTGTGGAGGCAATTGCTGCTGGTCAATGTCTCCGCGGAGGAATTGATTATAATTCATTTTAATGAACATCATCTTCTCCACATTTTCTGGATGTAACCTCGTACGCCGATTGCTGACAAGGTGAGCGGCGGCACTAAACACTCTTTCGGAGTACACACTTGTGGGAGGGCAACTTAGGTAGAATAAAGCCAGTTTGTGCAAGGGCCTCCAAATTGCCTCTTTTTCCTGCCAGTATAAGTACGGACTGTGTGACGTGCCTACTTGGATGCGGTCACTCATATAATCCTCCACCATTCTATCAATGTTGAGAGAATCATATGCAGTGACAGTAGACGACATGTCCGTAATCGTTGTCAGGTCCTTCAGTCCGGACCAGATGTCAGCATCAGCAGTCGCTCCAGACTGCCCTGCATCACCGCCAGCGGGTGGGCTCGGAATTCTGAGCCTTTTCCTCGCACCCCCAGTTGCGGGAGAATGTGAAGGAGGAGATGTTGACAGGTCGCGTTCCGCTTGACTTGACAATTTTGTCACCAGCAGGTCTTTCAACCCCAGCAGACCTGTGTCTGCCGGAAAGAGAGATCCAAGGTAGGCTTTAAATCTAGGATCGAGCACGGTGGCCAAAATGTAGTGCTCTGATTTCAACAGATTGACCACCCGTGAATCCTTGTTAAGCGAATTAAGGGCTGCATCCACAAGTCCCACATGCCTAGCGGAATCGCTCCGTGTTAGCTCCTTCTTCAATGCCTCCAGCTTCTTCTGCAAAAGCCTGATGAGGGGAATGACCTGACTCAGGCTGGCAGTGTCTGAACTGACTTCACGTGTGGCAAGTTCAAAGGGCATCAGAACCTTGCACAACGTTGAAATCATTCTCCACTGCACTTGAGACAGGTGCATTCCATCTCCTATATCGTGCTCAATTGTATAGGCTTGAATGGCCTTTTGCTGCTCCTCCAACCTCTGAAGCATATAGAGGGTTGAATTCCACCTCGTTACCACTTCTTGCTTCAGATGATGGCAGGGCAGGTTCAGTAGTTTTTGGTGGTGCTCCAGTCTTCTGTACGTGGTGCCTGTACGCCGAAAGTGTCCCGCAATTTTTCTGGCCACCGACAGCATCTCTTGCACGCCCCTGTCGTTTTTTAAAAAATTCTGCACCACCAAATTCAAGGTATGTGCAAAACATGGGACGTGCTGGAATTTGCCCATATTTAATGCACACACAATATTGCTGGCGTTGTCCGATGCCACAAATCCACAGGAGAGTCCAATTGGGGTAAGCCATTCCGCGATGATCTTCCTCAGTTGCCGTAAGAGGTTTTCAGCTGTGTGCGTATTCTGGAAAGCGGTGATACAAAGCGTAGCCTGCCTAGGAAAGAGTTGGCGTTTGCGAGATGCTGCTACTGGTGCCGCCGCTGCTGTTCTTGCGGCGGGAGTCCATACATCTACCCAGTGGGCTGTCACAGTCATATAGTCCTGACCCTGCCCTGCTCCACTTGTCCACATGTCCGTGGTTAAGTGGACATTGGGTACAACTGCATTTTTTAGGACACTGGTGAGTCTTTTTCTGACGTCCGTGTACATTCTCGGTATCGCCTGCCTAGAGAAGTGGAACCTAGATGGTATTTGGTAACGGGGGCACACTGCCTCAATAAATTGTCTAGTTCCCTGTGAACTAACGGCGGATACCGGACGCACGTCTAACACCAACATAGTTGTCAAGGACTCAGTTATCCGCTTTGCAGTAGGATGACTGCTGTGATATTTCATCTTCCTCGCAAAGGACTGTTGAACAGTCAATTGCTTACTGGAAGTAGTACAAGTGGGCTTACGACTTCCCCTCTGGGATGACCATCGACTCCCAGCGGCAACAACAGCAGCGCCAGCAGCAGTAGGCGTTACACGCAAGGATGCATCGGAGGAATCACAGGCAGGAGAGGACTCGTCAGACTTGCCAGTGACATGGCCTGCAGGACTATTGGCATTCCTGGGGAAGGAGGAAATTGACACTGAGGGAGTTGGTGGGGTGGTTTGCGTGAGCTTGGTTACAAGAGGAAGGGATTTACTGGTCAGTGGACTGCTTCCGCTGTCACCCAAAGTTTTTGAACTTGTCACTGACTTATTATGAATGCGCTGCAGGTGACGTATAAGGGAGGATGTTCCGAGGTGGTTAACGTCCTTACCCCTACTTATTACAGCTTGACAAAGGGAACACACGGCTTGACACCTGTTGTCCGCATTTCTGGTGAAATACCTCCACACCGAAGAGCTGATTTTTTTGGTATTTTCACCTGGCATGTCAACGGCCATATTCCTCCCACGGACAACAGGTGTCTCCCCGGGTGCCTGACTTAAACAAACCACCTCACCATCAGAATCCTCCTGGTCAATTTCCTCCCCAGCGCCAGCAACACCCATATCCTCCTCATCCTGGTGTACTTCAACACTGACATCTTCAATCTGACTATCAGGAACTGGACTGCGGGTGCTCCTTCCAGCACTTGCAGGGGGCATGCAAATAGTGGAAGGCGCATGCTCTTCACGTCCAGTGTTGGGAAGGTCAGGCATCGCAAACGACACAATTGGACTCTCCTTGTGGATTTGGGATTTCAAAGAACGCACAGTTCTTTGCGGTGCTTTTGCCAGCTTGAGTCTTTTCAGTTTTCTAGCGAGAGGCTGAGTGCTTCCATCCTCATGTGAAGCTGAACCACTAGCCATGAACATAGGCCAGGGCCTCAGCCGTTCCTTGCCACTCCGTGTGGTAAATGGCATATTGGCAAGTTTACGCTTCTCCTCCGACAATTTTATTTTAGGTTTTGGAGTCCTTTTTTTTCTGATATTTGGTGTTTTGGATTTGACATGCTCTGTACTATGACATTGGGCATCGGCCTTGGCAGACGACGTTGCTGGCATTTCATCGTCTCGGCCATGACTAGTGGCAGCAGCTTCAGCACGAGGTGGAAGTGGATCTTGATCTTTCCCTAATTTTGGAACCTCAACTTTTTTGTTCTCCATATTTTATAGGCAGAACTAAAAGGCACCTCAGGTAAACAATGGAGATGGATGGATTGGATACTAGTATACAATTATGGACGGACTGCCACGGTTAGGTGGTATAAAAAAACCACGGTTAGGTGGTATATATTATAATAATAATACAATTATGGATGGACGGACTGCCTGCCGACTGCCGACACAGAGGTAGCCACAGCCGTGAACTACCGCACTGTACACTGGTTGATAAAGAGATAGTAGTATACTCGTAACAACTAGTATGACACTATGACGACGGTATAAAGAAAGAAAAAAAAATACCACAGTTAGGTGGTATATATTATAATAATAATACAATTATGGATGGACGGACTGCCTGCCGACTGCCGACACAGAGGTAGCCACAGCCGTGAACTACCGCACTGTACACTGGTTGATAAAGAGATAGTAGTATACTCGTAACAACTAGTATGACACTATGACGACGGTATAAAGAATGAAAAAAAAACCACGGTTAGGTGGTATATATTATAATAATAATACAATTATGGATGGACGGACTGCCTGCCGACTGCCGACACAGAGGTAGCCACAGCCGTGAACTACCGCACTGTACACTGGTTGATAAAGAGATAGTAGTATACTCGTAACAACTAGTATGACACTATGACGACGGTATAAAGAAAGAAAAAAAAATACCACAGTTAGGTGGTATATATTATAATAATAATACAATTATGGATGGACGGACTGCCTGCCGAGTGCCGACACAGAGGTAGCCACAGCCGTGAACTACCGCACTGTACACTGGTTGATAAAGAGATAGTAGTATACTCGTAACAACTAGTATGACACTATGACGACGGTATAAAGAATGAAAAAAAAACCACGGTTAGGTGGTATATATTATAATAATAATACAATTATGGATGGACGGACTGCCTGCCAACTGCCGACACAGAGGTAGCCACAGCCGTGAACTACCGCACTGTACACTGGTTGATAAAGAGATAGTAGTATACTCGTAACAACTAGTATGACACTATGACGACGGTATAAAGAATGAAAAAAAAACCACGGTTAGGTGGTATATATTATAATAATAATACAATTATGGATGGACGGACTGCCTGCCGACTGCCGACACAGAGGTAGCCACAGCCGTGAACTACCGCACTGTACACTGGTTGATAAAGAGATAGTAGTATACTCGTAACAACTAGTATGACACTATGACGGTATAAAGAATGAAAAAAAAACCACGGTTAGGTGGTATATATTATAATAATAATACAATTATGGATGGACGGACTGCCTGCCGACTGCCGACACAGAGGTAGCCACAGCCGTGAACTACCGCACTGTACACTGGTTGATAAAGAGATAGTAGTATACTCGTAACAACTAGTATGACACTATGACGACGGTATAAAGAAAGAAAAAAAAATACCACGGTTAGGTGGTATATATTGTAATACAATTATGGATGGACGGACTGCCTGCCGAGTTCCGACTGCCGACACAGAGGTAGCCACAGCCGTGAACTACCGCACTGTACTGTGTCTGCTGCTAATATAGACTGGTTGATAAAGAGATAGTATACAATACATACAACAATATACTACTATACTGGTGGTCAGGCACTGGTCACCACTAGTCACACTGGCAGTGGCACTCCTGCAGCAAAAGTGTGCACTGTTTAATTTTAAATTAATATAATATTATGTACTCCTGGGGGCTCCTGCTATAACAACCTGCAGTGCTCCCCAGTCTCCCCCACAATTATTATAAGCTTTGCCTTTTATACATTGATGTGCAGCACACTGGGCTGAGCTGAGTGCACACAGACTGAGTCACACTGTGTGACTGGCTGCTGCTGTGTATCGTTTTTTTTCAGGCAGAGAACGGATATAGCAGAGAACGGATATATTATATTAAAATAAATAAAAGTTAACTAACAACAACTGCACTGGTCACTGTGGTAAACTCTGTCTGACTCTGCACAATCTCTCTCTCTCTTCTAATCTAATTTCTAATGGAGAGGACGCCAGCCACGTCCTCTCCCTATCAATCTCAATGCACGTGTGAAAATGGCGGCGACGCGCGGCTCCTTATATAGAATCCGAGTCTCGCGAGAATCCGACAGCGTCATGATGACGTTCGGGCGCGCTCGGGTTAACCGAGCAAGGCGGGAGGATCCGAGTCTGCTCGGACCCGTAAAAAAAACATGAAGTTCGTGCGGGTTCGGTTTCAGAGAAACCGAACCCGCTCATCTCTACTGTAAAGGTGATGATTATTTATCATGTTAATGTGTGTGAAATAATGTAACTGAGACTTCACACTCGTTGATCTCTGCGTTCCACAAGGTTGCTGAGCTGTTTCCAAAGAGCGGTAGTTCGGCATACACCTTTAAGTATATTGGACGGATCATGCAGGTGCATTAGTGCAGAATGGGTGTTTTACAGGTTACATTTTGTATCGTTTGTATGTATGTCAAATGCCTGGCATTTGGGAGGACCAATGCTAATTCCCTGAGGCCCCTGATTCTTTAGATGTTGCTAAAATTTACAGTTGAAAACACATTTTTATTTCAGATAAAATACAAATTGTCAGTAATTATTGTATCATTGTCAAGCCTAAATGGTCATGCCTGAACATGAGGTCAGAGGTGCAAGGTCACATAAAATGTTGATATTCCTGATTTTCTTTCCATAAACATTATCCTCACTGCAGTGGCGGAACAAGCAAGCGGTGGGCCCAGGTGCAACAAAATGCTTTGGGCCCCCCCCCCCCCCCCCATCCCATCCAAGTCCACCCCATGGGCAGTGCGCGCCGTAGGCGTGGCTTCGTGGGGAAGGGGTGTGTCCACAAAATAATACCAATTCATAAAACGGTGCACAGTAGTCTCCATTCTTCAAATTACGCCGCACAGTAGCACCACTACACCAGGTAGAGACCCTTTTACTCCTTACAGCGAACAGATTCCCCTTTTTACACATAACGGCAGACAGCGTGCACTTTTTACACATAACGGCAGACAGCGTGCCCTCGTTACACATAGCGGCAGACAGCATACACTTTTTACACAATGGCAGACAGCGTGCCCTCGTTACACATAGCGGCAGACAGCGTGCCCTCGTTACACATAGCGGCAGACAGCGTGCACTTTTTACACATTACGGCAGACAGCGTCCCCATTTTACACATTACGGCAGACAGTGTCCCCATTTTACACATTACGGCAGACACCATACACTTTTACACATAACGGCAGATAGCGTGCCCTTTTTACACATTACGGCAGGCAGATTCTACCTTTTTACACATAGCGGCAGGCAGATACCCCATTTTTATACATAGCGGCAGGCAGATTCCCCATTTTTATACATAGCGGCAGGCAGATTCCCCATTTTTATACATAGCGGCAGGCAGATTCCCCATTTTTATACATAGCGGCAGGCAGATTCCCCATAGGGAAGGGGCGTGACCACATAATAGTGTCAATTCACATTACACCACACAGTAGTGGCGCTTATACACATTGCACCAGGTAGAACCTCCTATGCACACTGATCCAGGTAGATCACGTCATACACTTTGCTCCAGGTACAGCACGTCATACACTTTGCTCCAGGTACAGCACGTCATACACTTTGCACCAGGTACAGCACGTCATGCACTTTGCACCAGGTACAGCACGTCATACACTTTGCACCAGGTACAGCACGTCATACACTTTGCACCAGGTAGAGCACGTTTTCATACACATTGCCGCTAGGTAGAGCACTTTATCATACACAGTGGACCAGGTAGAACACGTTATACACACTGCGCCAGGTAGAGCACGTTATCATAGACATTGCGCCAGGCAGAGCATGTTATCATACACATTGCCGCTAGGTAGAGCAAGTTATCATACACATTGCATCAGGTAGAGCATGTTATCATACACATTGCCGCTAGGTAGAGCAAGTTATCATACACATTGCCGCTAGGTAGAGCAAGTTATCATACACATTGCGTCAGGTAGAACACGTTATTATACACAATGCGCATGGTAGAGCACGTTATCAGCCACATTGCGCCAGGTAGAACACGTTATTATACACAATGCGCCTGGTAGAGCACATTTTCATACACATTGCGCCAGGTAGAACACGTTATTATACACAATGCGCCAGGTAGAGCACGTTATAATACACATTGCACTAGGTAGAACACGTTATTATACACAATGCACTAGGTAGAACACGTTATTATACACAATGCGCCTGGTAGAGCACGTTATTATACACATTGCACTAGGTAGAACACGTTATTATACACAATGCGCCTGGTAGAGCACGTTATTATACACAATGCGCCTGGTAGAGCACGTTATTATACACATTGCACTAGGTAGAGCACGTTATTATACACATTGCACTAGGTAGAGCACGTTATCATACACATTGCGCCAGGTAGAACACGTTATCATACACATTGCGCCAGGTAGAGCACGTTATCATACACATTGCGCCAGGTAGAACACGTTATTATACACAATGCGCCTGGTAGAGCACGTTATTATACACAATGCGCCTGGTAGAGCACTGAGGCACATTGCAGTAACCACTCACTTATCACCTCCAGTTGCACGAAGGAGCCGTTTGACACAAGTGGTTCCGCCCCCAGCAGCAACTCACTGACACTCACCATTTTTTCTGACAGCACAGTGCAGTGAGTGCACTGGCACAAGTAGCCAGACTGCGCCTGTAGTAGCCGCAGCCTGGAGGAGCTCTATGTGAAATCGCAAGCAGAGGCTGTTCTCTGGCAAGAAGGAGCTCGTCCAATCGCTTCCCCTGACGGGCTGGCCACCACTGCTAAATATACCGATAATCAGTTCCAACTGTGTCAAAGTAGTGGAGCCCCAGGTGCAATGGGAAAGTCAGTGTCACTGCACAGTTGTACTGATTACTGGTATATTTAGCAGTGGCCAGCCCGTCAGGGGAAGCGATCGGAGGAGCTCCTTCTTGCCAGCCTCTGCTTGCGATTTCACAGATAGCTCCTTCATGCTGCGGCGCAGGCTGGCTACTTGTGCCAGTGCACTCACTGCACTGTGCTGTCAGAAAAATGGTGTCAGTGAGGCCCTGACACTCTGAGCGGCCTCACATTGCACACACGGAGCTTGCAGCCCCCGGACATCCCGCATCTGCACCAGCTACTCCAGGTGAAGCGGGGCGATGCAGCACTGTCTACTGCTTACCTACAGCGGGAGCTGCGCAGCCCGGCCGGCTCCTGCTGGAAGGTAGTTGTCGGGTCTCGGTGGGGCGTTAAGCGGGTCCCGGGTAGGGGGGGTGGCGGCGGGCAGATCCGGAGCTGTACTCCCAGTCGCAGAGGAGGGTGCTGGCGGCAGAGCGGCAGTGGAGCCGGATGAGCGGGGCCAGTCTGTCAGCCCTGCAGCACAGATTCATGTGCTGGCGGGGAGCAGGATTCAAAGCGGGAGATGCTGCAGGCTGTGATTGGATGGAGACTACAGGAGGTGATTGGCCGAGGAAACAGCCAGTCACCTCCTGCATTCCGCTGACAGGCTTAACACATGCAAACACATATTCAGATGAGCGCGTCCTGTGGGACCCGCTCATCTTCTAAATGTGAGTCCTGGGCGGCTGTTTCTGGGTAAAATACGCGCCATAGCGCGTTTTTGCGATCACTGACAATGCACATGACACAATATGCACACACCGTAATGCCCCCTACACATTATGCCACACACTGTAATGCCCCCGACACATTATGCCACACACCGTAATGCCCCCGACACATTATGCCACACACCGTAATGCCTGTGACACATTATTCCACACACCGTAATGCGTGTGACACATTATGCCAGGAATCGCAATGCCCGTTATACATTATGCTACACACTGCAATGCCCCTGATACATTATAGCACATACCACAATGCCCGTGATATAGTATACAACACACCGTAATGCCTGAAACATTATGACACACACCGCAATGTCCGTGATACATTATGCCACACACCGTAATGCCCATTACACATTAAGTTCTATAGTAAGGCTTCCAATTACTTTTAAATTACCTGCTTGTTGCCAGGGGTTTCATGCACTTGGTTCCATGCACGGTGCCAGGATGTCATGCTCGTTGCCAGGGGTTTCATGCACTGGGTGTCATGCTCGTTGCTAGTGGGTAGTGCTTGTTGCTAGGGCCGTGCTCCCAGTGCCACATATGCTCCCAGTGCCAGATATTCCCCCACAGTGCCAGGTATATGCACCCAGTGCCAGATATTCCCCCCCAGTGCCAGATATTCCCCCCCAGTGCCAGGTATATGCCCCCAGTGCCAGGTATATGCCCCCAGTGCCAGGTACATGCCCCCCAGTGCCAGTTATATGCTCCCAGTGCCAGGTATATGCCCCCAGTGCCAGATATCCCCCCCCCAGTGCCTGCTTCCCCCCCAGTGCCAGGTATATGCCTCCAGTGCTGGGTATATGCCCCCCACCCAGTGCCAGGTATATGCCCCCCCCCAGTGCCAGGTATATGCCCCCAGTGCCAGGTACATGCCCCCAGTGCCAGGTACATGCCCCCCCCCCCCAGTGCCGGGTATATGCCCCCCCAGTGCCAGGTACATGCCCTCAGTGCCGGGTATATGCCCCCCCAGTGCACGGTATATGTCCCCAGTGCCAGATCTGTCCCCCCAGTGCCAGGTATATGTCCCCAGTGCCAGATCTATCCCCCCAGTGCCAGGTATATGTCCCCAGTGCCAGATCTGTCCCCCCAGTGCCAGGTATATGCCGCAGTGCCTGCTCCCCCGGCCCCCCCTCCCCCCTCCCCCCTCTATGTGTTGGAGGGACACGAGCGCATCGCGCGTCTCTCCTGTGTCCCTCCTGGCTCTCCCCCCGGCCGGTCTAATGAAGGAAGTGTCGTTCGTGAGCCAATCAGAGCTCACGAACGGCACATGCTTCCTTAGACAGCTGGGGGAGAGCCAGGAGGGACACAGGAGAGACGCGCGATGCGCTCGTGTCCCTCCAACACATAGGGGGGGGGAGGGGGGAGGGGGGGCCGGGGGAGCAGGCACCGCAGCAGGGAGGGAGAGGAGACCGCAGATTGACATGCGGACGTTCGTCCGCATGTCAATCTGTTCTAAATGCCGGCCGGCGGCTGTGGGCCCCTGAGTGCGGCGGGGCTCCAGTGCAATGCACTGCCTGCCCCGCCAGTAGTTCCGCCCCTGCCTCACTGAGGTATTACCTGTTCCATAAAGTAAGCGGTCTTTCTCTATCGTCCTAGTGGATGCTGGGGTTCCTGAAAGGACCATGGGGAATAGCGGCTCCGCAGGAGACAGGGCACAAAAAGTAAAGCTTTAGGATCAGGTGGTGTGCACTGGCTCCTCCCCCTATGACCCTCCTCCAAGCCTCAGTTAGATTTTTGTGCCCGGCCGAGAAGGGTGCAATCTAGGTGGCTCTCCTAAAGAGCTGCTTAGAAAAGTTTAGCTTAGGTTTTTTATTTTACAGTGAGTCCTGCTGGCAACAGGATCACTGCAACGAGGGACTTAGGGGAGAAGAAGTGAACTCACCTGCGTGCAGGATGGATTGGCTTCTTGGCTACTGGACATTAGCTCCAGAGGGACGATCACAGGTACAGCTTGGATGATCACCGGAGCCTCGCCGCCGGCCCCCTTGCAGATGCTGAAACGAGAAGAGGTCCAGAATCGGCGGCAGAAGACTCCTCAGTCTTCTTAAGGTAGCGCACAGCACTGCAGCTGTGCGCCATTTTCCTCTCAGCACACTTCACACGGCAGTCACTGAGGGTGCAGGGCGCTGGGAGGGGGGCGCCCTGGGAGGCAAATGAAAACCTTTTTTGGCTAAAAATACCTCACATATAGCCTCCGGGGGCTATATGGAGATATTTAACCCCTGCCAGAATCCGTTAAGAGCGGGAGACGAGGCCGCCGAAAAAGGGGCGGGGCCTATCTCCTCAGCACACAGCGCCATTTTCCCTCACAGAAAGGCTGGAGGGAAGGCTCCCAGGCTCTCCCCTGCACTGTACTACAGAAACAGGGTTAAAACAGAGAGGGGGGGCACTAATTTGGCGTTAGAAATATATAAAAAAGATGCTATAAGGGAAAACACTTATATAAGGTTGTCCCTATATAATTATAGCGTTTTTGGTGTGTGCTGGCAAACTCTCCCTCTGTCTCTCCAAAGGGCTAGTAGGTCCTGTCCTCTATCAGAGCATTCCCTGTGTGTGTGCTGTGTGTCGGTACGTGTGTGTCGACATGTATGAGGACGATGTTGGTGAGGAGGCGGAGCAATTGCCTGTAATGGTGATGTCACTCTCTAGGGAGTCGACACCAGAATGGATGGCTTATTTAGGGAATTACGTGATAATGTCAACACGTGCCAAGGTCGGTTGACGACATGAGACGGCCGACAAACAATTAGTACCGGTCCAGACGTCTCAAAAACACCGTCAGGGGTTTTAAAACGCCCGTTTACTTTAGTCGGTCGACACAGACACAGACAGGGACACTGAATCCAGTGTCGACGGTGAATAAACAAACGTATTCCTTATTAGGGCCACACGTTAAGGGCAATGAAGGAGGTGTTACATATTTCTGATACTACAAGTACCACAAAAGAGGGTATTATGTGGGATGTGAAAAAACTACCGTAGTTTTTCCTGAATCAGAAAAATTAAATGAAGTGTGTGATGATGCGTGGGTTCCCCCCGATAGAAAATATGGGCGGTATACCCTTTCCCGCCAGAAGTTAGGGCGCGTTGGGAAACACCCCTTAGGGTGGATAAGGCGCTCACACGCTTATCAGAACAAGTGGCGGTACCGTCTATAGATAGGGCCGTCCTCAAGGAGCCAGCTGACAGGAGGCTGGAAAAATATCATAAAAAGTATATACACACATACTGGTGTTATACTGCGACCAGCGATCGCCTCAGCCTGGATGTGCAGAGCTGGGGTGGCTTGGTCGGATTCCCTGACTAAAAATATTGATACCCTTGACAGGGACAGTATTTTATTGACTATAGAGCATTTAAAGGATGTATTTCTATATATGCGAGATGCACAGAGGGATATTTGCACTCTGGCATCAAGAGTAAGTGCGATGTCCATATCTGCCAGAAGATGTTTATGGACACGACAGTGGTCAGGTGATGCAGATTCCAAACGGCACAAAGGTGTATTGCCGTATAAAGGAAGAGGAGTTATTTGGGGTCGGTCCATCGGACCTGGTGGCCACGGCAACTGCTGGAAAATCCACCGTTTTTACCCTAAGTCACATCTCTGCAGAAAAAGACACCGTCTTTTCAGCTTCAGTCCTTTCGTCCCTATAAGAGTCATATCTGCCCAGGGATAGAGGATAGGGAAGAAGACTGCAGCAGGCAGCCCATTCCCAGGAACAGAAGCGTTCCACCGCTTCTGACAAGCTCTCAGCATGACGCTGAGACCGTACAGGACCCCTGGATCCTACAAGTAGTATCCCAGGGGTACAGTTTGGAATGTCGAGACGTTTCCCCTGCGCAGGCTCCTGAAGGCTGCTTTACCAAGGTCTCCCTCCGACAAGGAGGCAGTATGGGAAAAAATTCACGAGCTGTATTCCCAGCAGGTGATAATTAAAATTACCCCTCCTACAACAAGAAAAGGGGTATTATTCCACACTATATTGTGGTACTGAAGCCAGAAGGCTAGGTGAGACCTATTCTAAATCTAAAAAAATTTGAACACTTACAAAGGTTCAAATCAAGATGGAGTCACTCAGAGCAGTGATAACGAACCGGGAAGAAGGGGACTATCTGGTGTCCCGAGACATCAGGGATGCTTACCTCCATGTCCCAAATTTGCCCTTATCACTAAGGGTACCTCAGGTTCGTGGTATAAAACTGTCACTATCAGTTTCAGACGCTGCCGTTTGGATTGTCTACGGCACCCCGGGTCTTTACCAAGGTAATGGCCGAAATGATGGTTCTTCTTCGAAGAAAAGGCGTCTTAATTATCCCTTACTTGGACGATCTCCTGATAAGGGCAAAGTCCAGGGAACAGTTGGAGGTCGGAGTAGCACTATCTCGGATACTGTTACAACAGCAGGGGTGGATTCTAAAGATTCCAAAATCGCAGCTGATCCCGACAACAAGTCTCCTGTGCTTAGGGATGAGTCTGGACACAGTCCAGAAAAAGGTGTTTCTCCCGGAAGAGAAAGCCAGGGAGTTATCCGAGCTAGTCAGGAACCTCCTAAAATCAGTGCATCATTGCACAAGGGCCATGGTAAAAAAAAAATAAAAAAAAAAATGGTGACTTCCTTCGAAGCAATTCCAGTCGGCAGATTTCATGCAAGAACTTTTCAGTGAGATCTGCTGGACAAATGGTCCGGATCGCATCTTCAGATGCATCAGCGGATAACCCTATATCCAAGGACAAGGGTGTCTCTCCTGTGGTGGTTACAGAGTGCTCATCTTCTAGAGGGCCGCAGATTCGGCATTCAGTTTTGGATGTTGGTGACCACGGAGGCCAGCCCGAGAGGCTGGGGAGCAGTCACACAAGGAAAAAATTTCCAGGGAGTGTGATCAAGTCTGGAGATTTTTCTCCACATAAATATAGCTAAGGGTAAATTTATAATGCTCTAAGCTTAGCAAGACCTCTGCTTCAAGGTCAGCCGGTATTGATCCAGTGGGATAAAACATCACGGCAGTCGCCCACGTAAATAGACAGGGCGGCACAAGAAGCAGGAGGGCAGTGGCAAAAACTGCAAGGACTTTTCGCTGGGCGGAAAATCATGTGATAGCACTGTCAGCAGTGTTTCATTCCGGGAATGGAAACTGGGAAGCAGACTTCCTCAGTAGGCACGACCTCCACCCGGCAGAGTGGGAACTTCATGGGGAAGTTTTCCACATAATTGTAAACCGTTGGGAATTACCAAAGGTGGACATGATGGCGTCCCGTCTGAACAAAAAACGGGACAGGTATTGCGCCAGGTTAAGAGACCCTCAGGCAATAGCTGTGGACGTTTCTGGTAACACCGTGGGTGTACCAGTCGGTGTATGTGTTCCATCCTCTGCTTTTCATACCTAAGGTACTGAGAATTATAAGACGTAGAGGAGTAAGAACTATACTCATGGCTCCGGATTGGCCAAGAAGGACTTGGTACCCGGAACTTCAAGAGATGCTCACAGAGGACTTATGGCCTCTGCCGCTAAGAAGGGACTTGTTTCAGCAAGTACCATGTCTGTTCCAAGACTTACCGCAGCTGCGTTTGACGGCATGGCGGTGGAACGCCGGATCCTAAGGGAAAAGGCATTCAGGAAGAGGTCATTCCTACCCTGGTCAAAGCCAGAAAGGAGGTGACCGCACAACATTATCACCACATGTGGCGAAAATATGTTGCGTGGTGTGAGGCCAGGAAGGCCCCACGAAGAAGTCTCAACTCGGTCGATTCCTGCATTTCTTGCAAACAGGAGTGTCTATGGGCCTCAAATTGGGGTCCATTAAGGTTCAAATTTCGGCCCTGTCGATTTTTCTTCCAGAAAGAATTGGCTTCAGTTTCCTGAAGTCCAGAAGTTTGTCAAGGGAGTATTGCATATACAACCCCCTTTTGTGCCTCCAGTGGCACTGTGGGATCTCAACGTAGTTCTGGGATTCCTCAAAACACATTGGTTTAAAACCAGTCAAATCTGTGGATTTGAAGCATCTCACATGAAAAGTGAACATGCTCTTGGACCTGGCCTGGATCAGGCGAGTGTCAAATTGGTGGTTTTTTTCTCAAAAAAGCCCATATCTGTTTGTCCATTCGGACAGGGCAGAGCTGCGGACTCGTCCCCAGTTCTCTCCCTAAGGTGGTGTCAGTGTTTCACCTGAACCAGCTTATTGTGGTGTCTTGCGCCTACTAGGGACTTGGAGGACTCCAGGTTGCTAAATGTGGTCAGGGCCCTGAAAATATAGGTTCCAGGACGGCTGAAGTCAGGAGAACTGACTTGCTGTTATCCTGTATGCACCCAACAAACTGGGTGCTCTTGCTTTTAAGCAGACTTTTGCTAGTTGGATGTGTAATACAATTCAGCTTGCACATTCTGTGGCAGGCCTGCCACAGCCAAAATATGTAAATGCCCATTCCACAAGGAAGGTGGGCTCATCTTGGGCGGCTGCCCGAGGGGTCTCGGCTTTACAACTTTGCCGAGCGGCTATTTAATCAGGGGCAAACACGTTTGTAAAATCCTACAAATTTGATACCCTGGCTAAGGAGGACCTGGAGTTCTCTCATTCGGTGCTGCAGAGTCATCCGCACTCTCCCGCCCGTTTGGGAGCTTTGGTATAATCCCCATGGTCCTTTCAGGAACCCCAGCATCCACTAGGACGATAGAGAAAATAAGAATTTACTTACCGATAATTCTATTTCTCGGAGTCCGTAGTGGATGCTGGGCGCCCATCCCAAGTGCGGATTATCTGCATTACTTGTACATAGTTACAAAAATCGGGTTATTATTGTTGTGAGCCATCTTTTCAGAGGCTCCGCTGTTATCATACTGTTAACTGGGTTCAGATCACAGGTTGTACAGTGTGATTGGTGTGGCTGGTATGAGTCTTACCCGGGATTCATAAATCCTTCCTTATTGTGTACGCTCGTCCGGGCACAGTACCTAACTGAGGCTTGGAGGAGGGTCATAGGGGGAGGAGCCAGTGCACACCACCTGATCCTAAAGCTTTACTTTTTGTGCCCTGTCTCCTGCGGAGCCGCTATTCCCCATGGTCCTTTCAGGAACCCCAGCATCCACTACGGACTCCGAGAAATAGAATTATCGGTAAGTAAATTCTTATTTTATTTCACATGTAATGTTTTCTGAGTTTATAATATCACATAGGCTGATTTATTTATGCTATAAATCCAATTATATAAATCCAATTGCAGTATGTAAACACAAGAATCTAATCCACCCAATAATCAGAGTAGTAATTTGCAAATCTGAAATTTTGCAGCAGAAATGTATTTGTGCAGGTTATGAAAATAGGAATAAAACACACAGGACTCTTACTTCTCTTTGCACTTTGTGATCTCCTCATAGAGGATGCAGTGCATACTTAAAAGCATACAGAACCAAATATTTTAGCTGAATCCTTTGGCTATATCTAGATTCTGTACTGCCTCAGATGTTTTTTTTTCCCTTCAAAACACTTCATAATTTATCTGTTCCTAAAGTGAGCTAGAAACAGTGGGGGTAATTCCAAGTTGATCGCAGCAGGAATTTTTTTAGCAGTTGGGCAAACCATGTGCACTGCAGGGGAGGCAGATATAACATGTGCAGAGAGAGTTAGATTTGGGTGTGGTGTGTGTTCAATCTGCAATCTAATTTGCAGTGTAAAAATAAAGCAGCCAGTATTTACCCTGCACAGAAATAAAATAACCCACCCAAATCTAACACTCTCTGCACATGTTATATCTGCCCCCCCTGCAGTGCACATGGTTTTACCCAATTGCTAACAAAAATCCTGCTGCGATCAACTTGGAATTACCCCCAGAGTGCAGTATATTTGCATCTGTCATGCAGATTTTATGTCTTTAATTACTCTGTTTACTTTTTTAGATATGTGAAGACCTACTTGCTTCCTGATAAATCTTCCCTCCGGAAAATGAAAACGAGTGTAAAAAAAAATACAGTTGACCCATTTTTCCATGAAAGTTTAAAGGTAAACAGTTTGTTTCACATACACTGATTAGAAAGCTCATTGCAGTACAGTATGTTTGCAAAACAAGATCCAGTATAGTATATATTACTGACTCCTTTCACTGCCTTTTTAGTTGCAGACAGTTAATATTAATTACATAATGTAGAGTATGGGTACTTGATGGTGTCAGAATAGTATATTGGCACATGAATTATAGCAATATACTTCAGCATCACTTGTTACAATGCAACCTATTGACATTTTTGTGAAATTCTTTTTATTTGTTGGAAAGAGATACATTTATTTTAATGTACACAAGCAAATTAAATGTTAGATTTGCTGAATGGTTAATATGTATCAGAGATTATGGGCATTTTTCTATTTATAGTTTTATACCCATTAGCCATAACATTAAAACCACCTGCCTAATACTGTGTAGATCCCCACTGTGCCACCAAAACATTTCTGACCCATCGAGGCATGCACTGTACAAGATCTCTAATGGTGTCCTGTGGTATCTGGCACCAAGATATTAGCAGCAGTACCTTTTAAGTCCTGCAGGTTGGCAGGTGGGCATACGCGCATGCAGGGTGGTTTCCGAGTACCTGGAAACCCCACCTGGCCGCCAATCCATCGGCACAGTTTACACTCTCTCTCTCTCTCTCTCTCTCTCTCTCTCTCTCTCTCTCTCTCTCTCTCTATATATATATATATATATATATATATATATATATATATATATATATAAAGCAATACAAATAAAGCTGCGCATTACAGTCCACCTTAAACTTAGTGTCAGTCCATAATTAGCAGTCTGTGTCCATTTTTTTGGGATATTCAAATATGTATGCTGCCGCCTCCTCCGCCTTAGGACCAGAACCACTGAATCCAATGTACATGCAAGTAAAAGAAGAATGGAGGGCGCAGGTGTGAGTAAAATATTAACATTCCATTTATTAAACAACAAAGCTCACATACATCTTAGCTTCCGAAGATCAGCATAATCAACCGTTTGGCAGCAAAAGCCTCAGGGTCACTCCGTCCCGTGTTGATTCAAACGGCAAACCGCAAGAGCCGCCAGGCACAGCCCGTCAATCGCGCCGGGACCAGACTTGGTGACGTTCACACGTCTATCGCTCCACAAGCCACGCCCAACGCGTTTCGTCGATGGACTTCGTCAGGGGGAGATGTCTAAAAAATACTCTGGCCCCGAGTAATCTCTCACAAATAAAGGATAATTCTTGGCTGAATAAAACAACCGGCTGTTTTCCTTGTGGAAAATGTAAAATGTGTGCCTATGTCAGTAAAGAAAGAAGAAAGATTTGGAATAGAGAGAAAACGAGATTTTGGAACATAAAAGATTTGATTAATTGTCAGACTACATGTGTAATATATTTGGTGGAGTGTGGATGTGGTGCCAGATATGTAGGAAAAACTAAACGGCCCTTAAAAATTAGGATGCTGGAACACACACGTAGTATAGTTAAGAAGAGTGATGAACATATAGCGTTCCAAGACATTTTTTAAAGTGTAATAATGGTGATCTGAATAAATTTAGTTTTAAAGCTTTAGAGCATGTAAAATTAGATGAGAGGGGTGGGGATATCCTTAATTAATTAAGTAAACGGGAGGTCTATTGGATTCATGCTTTGGAAACTATTAGCCCTTTAGGTTTGAATGAAAATTACGATATCACTCCGTTTCTGCACTAATGGTTGCCCTTGGTGACCGCACTGTGCGGCAATGTTGTTGGATCATTGATCCCTTTGCTGCACCAGAGGGTGGGTATCTAATGGGTAACGGGAGTGTAGCTATTGATATCGTGATTATAGGATTGTTATAGGCCCATTGACTGTGGTAAAAATCCAGATGTTAATGGTTTAAAGGTGCTATCTGTATATGTCAGTATCTTATGGCGGATAACTAATTAATTATTAATCTTTACAGGTTTTATTATATGAATTTTGATATATAGATTGGAGGTAGTCAGTGGTTATAATAGCCACTGTTGATATAGTAATGATTTATTGTGGTGAGTTTTTTAAGGATGATACGTTTGGCTTGTTCTCAGACCGATTAAGATCATTGTGTGTCCATTAGTACGATTAACTTTGGACAGAATCATTTTAAAGTTATTATTGTTAAGTGACAATTTTAGATAGAAAAATCTTTTGGCTTGTAAATTGTTTGTTCAATTTGTAACATATAGAGAGATCATCACTAAAATGTGGTGTTTTATGTAAATGTGTGTTTTTACACTGTGTTAACCATGGGATAGCATTTGATTTATAAACGGAGCACAGGTGTGTTGAGAGGTATAAAGTGACCTCATGTACGATCATAGCCACACCCCCTGACGAAGTCCATCGACGAAACGCGTTGGGCGTGGCTTGAGGAGCGATAGACGTGTGAACGTCACCAAGTCTGGTCCCGGCGCGATTGACGGGCTGTGCCTGGCGGCTCTTGCGGTTTGCCGTTTGAATCAACACGGGACGGAGTGACCCTGAGGCTTTTGCTGCCAAACGGTTGATTATGCTGATCTTCGGAAGCTAAGATGTATGTGAGCTTTGTTGTTTAATAAATGGAATGTTAATGTTTTACTCACACCTGCGCCCTCCATTCTTCTTTTACATATATATATATATATATATATATATATATATATTATTATTTTTTTTCTCAGAAAAGATCGCACACATATACTTTCATCATTGGTACATGGGCGTAGGGTCAGCCATGATTCTTATAGAAAAAAATCCAAACAGTCCACTTGTGTGTCTGGCAGGAAGTTGTGACCAGCACACCTTTATGTAGTACAGCACACACTAATGTAGTATTCCATTACTATACTACATTTAATGTCACCATAAATACCAGTGTAAAAATCATCCCAATCACATGGGGTTATCACAGCAGCATAGAATAAAGAGTGCCATTTATACTTGCAGCATATCCTTAATGAAAAGGCATTACAATCAACTAGGGGAGCAGCGCTCTTATCCCTGATTCAGTGTAGCAGCATATCCCAACAGCTATTCTGTCACTCCTCCCTCAGGGCACTGACAATTGTGCTGCACATAGGGCTCGCCTTATATCCCCAAACCAGTTAACCTTAATTGGTGATAATGGACTTCACCTGTCAACGTCTTGCAGCACCAGAGTACACATTTCTGTCTTCTCCCAGTCATGGAGGTTACCATGGTAACTGCCCGGCACTGGAAGTGTTGTCACGGGAGGAACCAAAAGAGCCTGCCTCAGACCACGGGGACACCGTGGTCTGAGGCAGGCTCTTTTGGTTCCTCCCGTGACATCAGTTGCGGTATCGGGCGGTTACCATGGTAATCTCCATGATTGGGAGAAGACAAACGTGTACTCTGGTGCCCAGTGGAACTGAAAATCATCCCTTGTCATTGCTTCCTCAAACTTATCTGAATTAGCAAACCCTCTCAGAGAATAAATCTGCTTCTTCTGAAAATGAGCCATCCTCAATACAATCTTTTATCCTGGTAATTTTGATTGGCACTTAATTTCTCAAGAGTCGCAATTATAGCACTTTAGAACCGGGGGAAAATATGCCTCTACTATTTGTATTTGTTGAAATAAGTAAATGGACATCTATAACAGAAATTAAAAACAAAAAAGAAAACAGTTGAGTAACTCCAATTGTCTCAATTTGTAATCTTAAGCAATTACCTTTCCAGCTAATTAATCCTTACTATCGGATGCATAAACAAAAAATCATTCTGAAATTCAATTGCATTCAGTGCTACTGAATTTCATGATTACACTGTGTTCCTGTAACCCTAGTACACAAATTACGTTTTCTGGTAGCTCCTGCCTAATTTTGAGTTGGAAGTAAAGCAAACAAAAAACAAATAACTGTGTAACTTGGTAAAACCATATTGCACTGTAGGTGGGGCGAATGTAAAATGTGCAGAGAGATTTAGATTTGGGTGGGGTTTGTCCAAACCGAAATCTAAATTGCAATGTAAAAATTAAGCTGTCTAACATTTGTGCGCTACATGCAAAAGCAGCCAATATTTAACCTGCACAGAAACAATATAAATGTATTTGCTCCCCTTCAATGAAACATGGTTTGTTCCAAATACAAAGTTATTTGCTTTTTGCTTTTCTTCCAAATCAGAATCCGGTCCTAAGTGTACCAATGAACAAAGAGAAGTACCCAAAGTTATTCCTATGTGCGACCTTGAGTGTGCACTTCCCTTGACCATTACTGAACTCTTGTGAGCATACTGCAGAGCAGATCAACACCTTTTAAGTCTGTACTTTCATCCCCTACCATGAAATATTATGAGGTGGGATCCAGTGAGCATTAATATTTTAATCTTATGTATTCCGCCAGCTGATGAGGAAGGATTAAGGGGTCTATTTACTAAGCCGTGGATGAAGATAAAGTGGACAGAGAAGTAAGAGGCCAATCAGCTCCTGTCATTTTCCAAACCCAGCCTGTGACATGGCAGTTAGACACTGATTGGCTGGTACTTTATCTCCAGCGACTTTATCTCCATCCAAGGCTTAGTAAATAGACCCCTTAATTTGTTGGTATGGGTTTCCTGAAAATCCAACAGCAGCTGTAATCCCTGGTATATCAGTAGCTGCATCCATGTAGATACAGTTTCAGGGAATTGCCTGTATATTTTTTGCGTCATATCCTAAACCATTTTATTTGCATTCATGTAGGCAATGGTTACACCTACCAATTAAGAGATAATGAGCCCAGTGACCACACAATTACTTTACTGCCATGTGTCAAGTTTTTTTTTTCCTCTTTACCATCAGTTTACTTGATTTTAGCGTATTTATTGCTGAATTTCATTTTATTACACAGTACACCCTAGAACGCTCCCAGCTGGAGACACGGACTCTTCAGGTATCGGTGTGGCATTCAGGGACACTAAAGAGAAAAGTTTTCCTAGGAGAAGTGATTATTCCACTGGAATCTTGGGACTTTGATGACAACTCTACTCAGTCATTTAATTGGTACCAACTAAAAGCTAAGGTGCGGTTAGGTTATAACTTGGGTGTTGATGTCTAAAAGTATATATCACTATTGTATATTATAACCAAGTAGAATCTAAATAGTAACAGAAAGCTGCAGGTTCAGCACTATAATACAAGGTTCTTATGAAAAAGGTGATACTGTACTTCTCACCATCTCAAAAGCAGATGATACTGAGGAGTTAAGGTGCATACACACGGATAGATTTTGGCTATGAGAGATTTTGACTGAGAGATTTCCCTTGAACTGGCAGTCGGAGATTTTGACTAACTTTTCCAGCAATTTTGTCTAACTATGCAAGAGATTTTGGCTATGGGAGATTTTGACTATCTCATTTAAATAAGGGGATAAGTGGGGGAGTGTCATATATAGGATGATTTTACAGGGTGGCTGGTATTTAAATAGCTAAAAGTAAAAAAAAAAATTGCCTGGGGTCCCCCCTCCTATGTATAACCAGCCTCGGGCTCTTTGAGCCGGTCCTGGTTGTTAAAATACAGAGGAAAAAATGCGTAGGGTTCCCCCGTATTTAGACAACCAGCACCGGGCTCTGCGTCCGGTCCTGGTTTAAAAAATACGGGGGACAAAAGACATAGGGATCCCCAGTATTTTTAAAACCAGCACCGGGCTCCACTAGCCAGGGACATAATGCCACAGCCGGGGGACACTTTTATATTGGTCCCTGCGGCCGTGCCATTACCCCCCCAACTAGTCACCCCTGGCCGGGGTACCCTGGAGGAGTGGGGACCCCTTAAATCAAGGGGTCCCCCCCCTCCAGCCACCCAAGGGCCAGGGGTGAAGCCCGAGGCTGTCCCCCCCCCATCCGTGGGCGGTGGATGGGAGGCTGATAGCCTTTCAAAATGACATAAAAAGAATATTGTCTTTTGCTGTGGAACTACAAGTCCCAGCAAGCCTCCACCGCATGCTGGTACTTGGAGAACCACAAGTACCAGCATGCGGGGGGGAAACGGGCCCGCTGGTACCTGTAGTTCCACAACAAAAGAAATACCCAAAAAAAGACACAACTCCCACACCGTGAAAGTAAAAATTAATTTAAAACACACACACTCACTCACACATACTTACCTACATCCCACGCCGCCAATCACGTCCCCTTGTCCAGTAGAATCCAATAGGGGTACCTGTAAAAAAATAAAGTACTCACGTAATATCCTGTGAAGTTCGGACCTCTCCACCTCCCCATAGACAGACGGACAGATCACCCCCCCCCCCCCTCCATTGACAGACAGTACTGCACCATCATGCCCCCCCCCCCAACCCCCATATAGACTGGCAGGACAACAGCACCTCTCCCCCACCACACACAGCAGGATAGCACCATCACCCTCCCCCCCTCCCCTCCCCTCCCCTCCATGGAATGGACAGCACAATCATTCCCCCCCCCCCCCCCCCTTCCCATAGACTGACAGTGCTGCTCACCTTAGCATGTCAGCGGCTCTCACCTCAGGGTTGAAGATAGATCCAAGTGGGCTAAGGGACGGAGACTCATCAGCCTGAGAGGAGCTGCTCTCCGGACTACACGCCGTCCCACTGTGCCACCTACCCTGGACCTGCACCGCCCGGCTACACGGACACTCGGCGCCAACTTCCCCCTCCCGGACCTGACATTAATGTGCGGCGCACGTGCCCGAGCCCTCCCCCCCGGGACCGGACGCTACAGAGCGGCATCTCCCCCCTCTCCCCACCTCCCGAACAGAGAATAGCAGTATTCATACTCACGTACTTGGAGCTCCTGTGCTGAAGGTTGATGTGCTGCTGGCTCTTCCCTCTTCAGCCTCCGCTCAGGTAATAATAGTGGCTTTGCTTCATGAGATCGCTGTCGCTGCTAAAAAATTGACTTGCCTGCAGAGTCTATTTTTAGCAGCGATAGCGATCTGGCGGGGACGCGCATCGCTATCGCTGCCTGTGTACACACAGAGCGATATGGACTAACTTTCTGAGCGATTTTGACTATATAGTCAAAATCGCTCAGTTATATCGCTCCGTGTGTATGCACCTTAAAGATGATAGGACTCTGTTACTATTCTTATTATTATTAATAATAATTATTATGCTACTATAATAACTTCCATTACTATACTAATGCTATAATAATTACTTCTGCTACTATTTAATTTGTTTTTACTGTTCTTTATACAATTTAATATTTACATAGAGCCAGCAAACTTTGCAACACTTTACAGTTGTATCATCAGTGGCGACACTACAGGGGTGCGGGCCACTTACGGGTGTCACCCGCCAAGGGTTGACACCAAAGTGCCAACTCCTGCTCAATGACAGGAGCCAGGTGCTGCACTGTAACATTATGTGCCGGACTCTGTTCCTGTCATAGTGTAGGAGCTGGAACTGCACTGTAGGGGCAGGCTAGCATCTCCGGTTCCCCGGAGTGATGAAAACGGGGGTTTGGGCCATGAGGCCACGTCCCCTGCACGTGAGACCATGCCCCTTTTCAGTGGCATGTGAACAATATGTCCTCCTGCACCGGTTGTCACCTAAGGTAGGTACACCACTGTGTATTATTATAACTATTACTACTACCACAATTGACTAATTATATTCCTAATATTTGTTAAAATGAACAAAACTATTACATTTAAGGATTTCATTATTTGTTATCCTTATTATAGCAATGTTTTTTGTTGTTTTTTTACTTTTTGGGAAGTATAGATTTCTATAGTTCTTTACTATAGACATTGCTGAAATAAACTCCAACTGATATAACTGATACTGGGCTAACTTCTTAGTCAGCTGAATTAGAGACAGGAACAGGAAATGGCTCAAAGGGTTTGAGTGAGTGTAGAGCATATTTTATGCGTTACCTAAGTGGCTTACGTGTTCTTGATGAGTCAATGGTCCTTGCGAAGCAAACAGGAATAGGTATAGCTCACTGGGAATGCAAGTTGCTACTTCAAATGCGAGTTTGAAGATTTGACTCTCCTGTACCGATTAGCTAGTGCTTAGACATATGACACCACTTCCATGCCTCACTGCAGCGCATTCCCGCCTCACTGACAGCAGCGCATTCCCGCCTTACTGATAGCAGCGCATTCCCGCCTCACTGACAGCAGCGCATTCCCGCCTTACTGACAGCAGCACATCCCCGCCTCACTGACAGCAGCGCATCCCCGCCTCACTGACAGCATCATATCCCTGCCTCACTGACAGCAGCATATCCCTGCCTCACTGACAGCAGCACATCTCCGCCTCACTGACAGCAGCGCATCCCCGCCTCACTGACAGCAGCGCATCCCTGCCTCACTGACAGCAGCATATCCCTGCCTCACTGACAGCAGCACATCCCAGACTCACTGACAGCAGCACATCCCAGACTCACTGACAGAATTGCATCCCCGCCTCACTGACAGCAGCGCATCCCCGCCTCACTGACAGCAGCATATCCCTGCCTCACTGACAGCAGCACATCCCAGACTCACTGACAGCAGCACATCCCAGATTCACTGACAGAATTGCATCCCCACCTCACTGACAGTAGCACATCCCCGCCTCACTGACAGTAGCGCATCCCCGCCTCACTGACAGCAGCGCATCCCTGCCTCACTGACAGCACCATATCCCCACTTCACTGACAGCAGCATATCCCCACCTCACTGACAGACATACACATTTCTGACAGAAAAATGTAAACTGTTTTATTCACTTACATTGTTTTCCAGCTAAATGTTTAGTCATTAAAAATAATTCAAATGAAACAGGCTATTCTGAACATTTTTATCCTCCTGTTCTGTCTATTTCACAATAATTCGTTACAACACGAACGATTTTATAGGATAGATATACCTCTCTTGGTTGGGTGGTCGCACTCTGATATACGTATGTCTCAGTCCTTGGCCACGTGCATCACAACGCACAGCAAGGTGTGCATATATCGGAGCATTACCAACACCCAAGAGAGGTACAGTAGATCTACAGTACTGTTCAGAAACTTCAAGTTTGAGCGCCCCAAGCGATCTGAACGACTTGCCCTTCCCCCCTTCGCACACATACACACTCTCCAGAAAACCCCCCAAATACTAATAAAATGCCTCCAAGGACATGATTATTCTTTGCGAGGGGTGTGCCAAAGGGTCTGTACTCAAGCCGACATTATTACCTTAAAATATTTTTCCTTATTTTTCACATGCACAGGGGCTGCTAACTAAAATCCTGATAAACTCCCATTGTGACCCATGTTTGCTCAACACAAATTCTCTAACTGAATGGCAAAAAGTTTTTTAGCTGCATTAAGCAATTTTCATCCAACTCACGCCCAATTAATTCAGATAAATGTGATTTCAAAAGTTGCATGGAAATTTGAAGTGAATGGCTGGGGGCTTTTAATATTCTAAAATAAATTTTAGATGCATTTTTAACACTCCGGCCACCGAGAGAGAATGAGAGGCCACTTAAAAAGTTCCATAAGCAGTGGGATGTAATGCCGCCTTAGTCTGGCGGCCTTGGGGGATGCCGGCCAAACTCACTTACAAAGCAAAACCATGCCCTGTAAGTGATTGCCCCTTTAAAAAAAAGTCAGAGTTCAGCCGGCATTCCGCACGGCCTCCGGACTTGGGCGGCATTACATCCCTCCATGTCAGTATACATGCTGCCAATTCACATTATATAATAGAAAAAGGGGTTTGTTAACCGCACAGACTGGAGAACAATAAAATAAAGGATATCTAGGTCAAAGGACAGTCTATAAATGAGTAACACTCCTACCCCAAGTTTTCTTATATCTTGCACCTCTGTGCCTGTGTATTGATTAAGGGCAATGGGGGGTGCTCCCTGAGAGTTTAGGTTACATTTTGCAACAGAACTTTACCAAGAAAGGTAAACAAGAACTCTCCTATATTGGGGCACTCAGTTGGTGTCATAAATATGTGTGCCACACCCTTGGATCAATAATAGGGAAAGAGAGAAAGAAAGAAAGAGGAAAGATAGGAATAGAAGAAAACTCTATTTAAACTTAACTTTTATTGTGGAATAATTAAAATATTAGAGAGATAGAACACTCACTTTATCTAAAAAGGCGAAATATAGACACACTACATACAATACAACATGTAACAAATATAAAAGGTACAGGTAATGTATAAACTCTAATGGGCCTTAGCCTTCTCTGTTGATAGAGAATGATTTTGTAAAAGGACACCTTCAGAATTTAAGTCAAGACCTTATGGCAGTTTTCTTGGTTCTGCTGCCTCATATGTGCTTTTGCATTATATACGTAGGTGAGAGACCATTACTTGTGCCAGTCTCTAGAGTCACAGACAGTGCCAGAGCATCAGCAGAGAGTGTCTCATTCACTTCTACTTTTGGTTGATGACCTATGGTCAGTGCAGCCAATGAGAGAGCTACTGACACTTAACCTGCTCTGGTGTTGAGAAGAGTACAGAGTGTATAGTGTGTATAAAGGCAAGACTATATATCAAACTTCGTGGTTCTGCTGCCACGCATGTGCTTTAGCATTATATGCGTGGTGAGAGACCATTACTGATGCTAGTCAATGGAAACGTAGATTAGGCCAGTCAATATGCACTGTGTCTCATTCGCCTCGGATATTGGCTGATAATACTAAGATCAGTGCAGCCAATTCGGGGGTTACTGACACTTTGCTATTGTAGTCTTGAAAGTACAAAAGACACTGTAGATCTCATCTCTTATCATCTATTGCATATTATCACAGATAAGAATCAGCATGTACTGTATATCACAGAGAGGACAATGTTCTCTTATCTCCTTTCATAGGTTTTACTCAAATTATACTTCTTATATACATAGAAAAATAATTTGGTCAATATGTAACTTTTTTAGACCACTGTAATTTAATTTGAATATTGCTGGCTTTGGTATTCAATTATCCTTTATATCTTATACTCATCTATTGTGACAATGATAATCAATCCTCCAGAATAACAATACTTGTTTTTGTGGTATACGTCCTGGTTGTGGAGCACAACGTTGAAAACATGAATATATATATGAACCTAATGGTTTGTTGCCCCCGGCAACGGTGCTCAATGTTTAGTGATTATATCATGGCTCTGAGCATAAAAAAAGCCCAGAATTATTCCAGGGTGTATACCTAATCAAGAGAGGATATTAGTAAACGGTTATAGCTCACCTATTTCCTATATATTACTTCGGGGTTCGTGCTATTTTACCTTTGAGGTCATTCATAAAATTTGTGCAAATATAATAGAGTTTAACATGCTATATTTGTGAAGCACATATATATATGGTCTATAATTATCTATCACTCATAGCAACAGCTGTTTACAATAGACAAAATCACACTTGTCATACACTGACCGTGCAGCTATTAGCGTGCTATTCCATTGTGATATCAGACCAATATAATGCTTTTAAATTAGAAGCTTCACAACAGTATCATTCGTCTCATACGACCTGTACCGGGGGCAGCCCGCCGTGCGCACTGGCAGGGCGTCCACACGCTCCTTCCTTTAGCGTACGTTTCACCCGTGGCTTGTTCACAAAGGGGGGAACAGCATCTAATTTTGTGAACAAGCCACGGGCGAAACGTACGTTAAAGGATTCGTATGAGACGAATGATACTGTTGTGAAGCTTCTAATTTAAAAGCATTATATTGGTCTGATATCACAATGGAACAGCACGCTAATAGCTGCACGGTCAGTGCATGACAAGTGTGATTTTGTCTATTGTAAACAGCTGTTGCTATGAGTGATAGATAATTATAGACCATATATATATATGTGCTTCACAAATATAGCATGTTAAACTCTATTATATTTGCACAAATTTAATGAATGACCTCAAAGTTAAAATAGCACGAACCCCGAAGTAATATATAGGAAATAGGTGTGCTATAACCGTTTACTAATATCCTCTCTTGATTAGGTATACACCCTGGAATAATTCTGGGCTTTTTTTTATGCTCAGAGCCATGATATAATCACTAAACATTGAGCACCGTTGCCGGGGGCAACAAACCATTAGGTTCATATATATATTCATGTTTTCAACATTGTGCTCCACAACCAGGACGTATACCACAAAAACAAGTATTGTTATTCTGGAGGATTGATTATCATTGTCACAATAGATGAGTATAAGATATAAAGGATAATTGAATACCAAAGCCAGCAATATTCAAATTAAATTACAGTGGTCTAAAAAAGTTACATATTGACCAAATTATTTTTCTATGTATATAAGAAGTATAATTTGAATAAAACCTATGAAAGGAGATAAGAGAACATTGTCCTCTCTGTGATATACAGTACATGCTGATTCTTATCTGTGATAATATGCAATAGATGATAAGAGATGAGATCTACAGTGTCTTTTGTACTTTCAAGACTACAATAGCAAAGTGTCAGTAACCCCCGAATTGGCTGCACTGATCTTAGTATTATCAGCCAATATCCGAGGCGAATGAGACACAGTGCATATTGACTGGCCTAATCTACGTTTCCAATGACTAGCATCAGTAATGGTCTCTCACCACGCATATAATGCTAAAGCACATGCGTGGCAGCAGAACCACGAAGTTTGATATATAGGGGGATATTCAATTTGGTCCGAAGAGACATCGGGAGTAAAAACCCCCGATGTTTCTTCGGGTGCTGCGGTCGGGCTATTTAATTTGTTCGGCCGGTAACAAGTCCTCTTACACCCGAAAACACACAGGTTCAGTGAAACCTGTGTGTTTTCGGGTGAAACAGCCCCGTTTTCGGTTGAAAACGGGGCTGTTATCGCGCATTTTGCTTCGCCTGCCTCCAGCAGGCGAAGCAAAACCCCCGATAAGCCGCGGCACCCGCCGGCTTATCAGGGCCAATTAAATAGTCCCCACCGGCCTATACTTATCACCCGGCACCCTGGGCCAAATTGAATATCCCTGATAGTCTTGCCTTTATACACACTATACACTCTGTACTCTTCTCAACACCAGAGCAGGTTAAGTGTCAGTAGCTCTCTCATTGGCTGCACTGACCATAGGTCATCAACCAAAAGTAGAAGTGAATGAGACACTCTCCGCTGATGCTCTGGCACTGTCTGTGACTCTAGAGACTGGCACAAGTAATGGTCTCTCACCTACGTATATAATGCAAAAGCACATATGAGGCAGCAGAACCAAGAAAACTGCCATAAGGTCTTGACTTAAATTCTGAAGGTGTCCTTCACAAAATCATTCTCTATCAACAGAGAAGGCTAAGGCCCATTAGAGTTTATACATTACCTGTACCTTTTATATTTGTTACATGTTGTATTGTATGTAGTGTGTCTATATTTCGCCTTTTTAGATAAAGTGAGTGTTCTATCTCTCTAATAGTTTAATTATTCCACAATAAAAGTTAAGTTTAAATAGAGTTTCTCTGACGTCCTAAGTGGATGCTGGGACTCCGTAAAGACCATGGGGAATAGCGGCTCCGCAGGAGACTGGGCACAACTAAAAGAAAGCTTTAGACTAACTGGTGTGCACTGGCTCCTCCCACTATGACCCTCCTCCAGACCTCAGTTAGAATCTTGTGCCCGGCTGAGCTGGATGCACACTAGGGGCTCTCCTGAGCTCCTAGAAAGAAAGTATATTTTAGGTTTTTTATTTTACAGTGAGATCTGCTGGCAACAGACTCACTGCAGCGAGGGACTAAGGGGAGAAGAAGCGAACCTACCTGACTGGAGGTAGCTTGGGCTTCTTAGGCTACTGGACACCATTAGCTCCAGAGGGATCGAACACAGGACCCGACCTCGATCGTTCGGTCCCGGAGCAGCGCCGCCGGCCCCCTTACAGAGCCAGAAGCAAGAAGTGTTCCGGAAAATTGGCGGCAGAAGACTTCTGTCTTCAACGAGGTAACGCACAGCACTGCAGCTGTGCGCCATTGCTCCTCATGCACACCTCACACTCCGGTCACTGATGGGTGCAGGGCGCTGGGGGAGGGGGCGCCCTGAGGGCAATATAATACACCTTGGCTGGCAAATCTACACCATATATAGTCAGGAAGGCTATATAGGTGTAAAAATACCCCTGCCAGAATTCCAGAAAAATCGGGAGAAGTCCGCCGGAAAAGGGGCGAGGCTATCTCCCTCAGCACACTGGCGCCATTTTTCCCTCACAGCTCCGCTGGAAGGACGCTCCCTGGCTCTCCCCTGCAGTGTCAAGCTACATAAGGGTAAAAAAGAGAGGGGGGGCACTAAATTTAGGCGCAGTATATATAATATAAGCAGCTATAAGGGAAAAAACACTCATTTATAGTGGGATCCCTGTGTTATATAGCGCTCTGGTGTGTGCTGGCATACTCTCTCTCTGTCTCCCCAAAGGGCTTTGTGGGGTTCTGTCCTCTGTCAGAGCATTCCCTGTGTGTATGCGGTGTGTCGGTACGGCTGTGTCGACATGTTTGATGAGGAGGCTTATGTGGAGGCGGAGCAGATGCCGATAAATGTGATGTCACCCCCTGCGGGGTAGACACCTGAGTGGATGGTTCTGTGGAAGGAATTACGCGACAGTGTCGACTCCTTGCATAAAAGGTTTGAGGACATACCAAATATGGGACAGCCGGCTTCTCAGCCTGTGCCTGCCCAGGCGTCTCAAAAGCCATCAGGGGCTCTAAAACGCCCGCTACCTCAGATGGCAGACACAGATGTCGACACGGATACTGACTCCAGTGTCGACGACGATGAGACTAATGTAACTTCCAATAGGGCCACACGTTATATGATTGAGGCAATGAAAAATGTGTTGCATATTTCTGATGTTACCCCAGGTACCACAAAAAAGGGTATTATGTTTGGAGAGAAAAAACTACCAGTTGTTTTTCCTCCATCTGAGGAATTAAATGAAGTGTGTGAAGAAGCGTGGGCTTCCCCCGATAAGAAACTGGTAATTTCTAAGAGGTTACTAATGGCGTACCCTTTCCCGCCAGAGGATAGGTCACGTTGGGAGACATCCCCTAGGGTGGATAAAGCGCTCACACGCTTGTCAAAGAAGGTGGCACTACTGTCTCCGGATACGGCCGCCCTAAAGGAACCTGCTGATAGAAAGCAGGAGGCTATCCTGAAGTCTGTATATACACACACAGGTGTTATACTGAGACTAGCTATTGCTTTAGCATGGATGTGCAGTGCTGCAGCTGCGTGGTCAGATTCCCTGTCGGAAAATATTGATACCCTAGACAGGGACACTATATTGCTAACCGTAGAGCATATTAAAGACGCACTCTTATACATGAGGGATGCACAGAGGGATATTTGCCGGCTGGCATCTAAAATAAGTGCAATGTCCATTTCTGCCAGGAGAGGGTTATGGACTCGGCAGTGGACAGGAGATGCAGATTCTAAAAGACACATGGAAGTTTTGCCTTATAAGGGTGAGGAGTTGTTCGGGGATGGTCTCTCGGACCTCGTTTCCACAGCAACAGCTGGGAAGTCTACATTTTTACCCTATGTTCCCTCACAGCCAAAGAAAGCACCGTATTATCAGGTACAGTCCTTTCGGCCCAATAAGGGCAAGCGGGTTAAAGGCGCGTCCTTTCTGCCCAGAGGCAGAGGTAGAGGGAAAAAGCTGCAGCATACAGCCAGTTCCCAGGAGCAAAAGTCCTCCCCCGCTTCCTCTAAGTCCACAGCATGACGCTGGGGCTCCACAGGCGGAGCCAGGTACGGTGGGGCCCGTCTCAAAAATTTCAGCAATCAGTGGGCTCGCTCATGGGTGGATCCCTGGATCTTTCAAAAAGTATCTCAGGGGTACAAGCTGGAATTCGAGACGTCTCCCTCCCGCCGTTTCCTCAAATCTGCCTTGCCAACAACTCCCTCAGGCAGGGAGGCAGTGATAGAGGCAATTCACAAGCTGTATTCCCCGCAGGTGATAGTAAAGGTGCCCCTACTTCAACAAGGACGGGGTTACTATTCCACAATGTTTGTGGTACCGAAACCGGACGGTTCGGTGAGACCCATTTTAAATTTGAAATCCTTGAACACGTATATAAAAAAATTCAAGTTCAAGATGGAATCGCTCAGGGCGGTTATTGCAAGCCTGGACGAGGGGGATTACATGGTATCACTGGACATCAAGGATGCTTACCTGCATGTCCCCATTTACCATCCTCACCAGGAGTACCTCAGATTTGTGGTACAGGATTGTCATTACCAATTCCAGACGTTGCCGTTCGGTCTATCCACGGCTCCGAGGGTCTTTACCAAGGTAATGGCCGAAATGATGATACTCCTTCGAAAGAAGGGAGTTTTAATTATCCCGTACTTGGACGATCTCCTGATAAAGGCGAGGTCCAGGGAGCAGTTGTTGGTTGGGGTAGCACTATCTCGGGAGGTGCTACAACAGCACGGCTGGATTCTAAATATTCCAAAGTCACAGCTGGTCCCTACGACACGTCTACTGTTCCTGGGGATGGTTCTGGATACAGAACAGAAAAAAGTGTTTCTCCCGGAGGAGAAGGCCAAGGAGCTGTCATCTCTAGTCAGAGGCCTCCTAAAACCAAAACAGGTGTCGGTGCATCACTGCACGCGGATCCTGGGAAAGATGGTAGCTTCCTACGAAGCAATTCCATTCGGCAGGTTCCATGCAAGAACCTTTCAGTGGGACCTGTTGGACAAGTGGTCCGGATCGCATCTTCAGATGCATCGGCTGATAACCCTGTCTCCAAGGACCAGGGTGTCTCTGCTGTGGTGGCTGCAGAGTGCTCATCTTCAAGAGGGCCGCAGATTCGGCATACAGGACTGGGTCCTGGTGACCACGGAGGCCAGCCTTCGAGGCTGGGGGGCAGTCACACAGGGAAGAAACTTCCAAGGACTATGGTCAAGTCAGGAGACTTCCCTGCACATAAATATTCTGGAGCTGAGGGCCATTTACAATGCCCTAAGTCAGGCAAAACCCCTGCTTCAAAACCAGCCGGTACTGATCCAGTCAGACAACATCACGGCGGTCGCCCATGTAAACCGACAGGGCGGCACGAGAAGCAGGACGGCGATGGCAGAAGCCACAAGGATTCTCCGATGGGCGGAAAATCACGTGTTAGCACTGTCAGCAGTGTTCATTCCGGGAGTGGACAACTGGGAAGCAGACTTCCTCAGCAGGCACGACCTCCACCCGGGAGAGTGGGGACTTCATCCAGAAGTCTTCCAACTGATTGTAAACCGTTGGGAACGGCCACAGGTGGACATGATGGCGTCCCGCCTAAACAAAAAGCTAGAAAGATATTGCGCCAGGTCAAGAGACCCGCAGGCGATAGCTGTGGATACTCTAGTGACACCGTGAGTGTACCGGTCGGTTTATGTGTTCCCTCCTCTTCCTCTCATACCAAAGGTACTGAGGATAATAAGGAGAAGAGGAGTAAGAACTATACTCATTGTTCCGGATTGGCCAAGAAGAGCTTGGTACCCGGAACTTCAAGAAATGATGTCAGAGGACCCATGGCCTCTGCCGCTCAGACAGGACCTGCTGCAGCAGGGGCCCTGTCTGTTCCAAGACTTACCGCGGCTGCGTTTGACGGCATGGCGGTTGAACACCGGATCCTGAAGGAAAAGGGCATTCCGGAGGAAGTCATTCCTACGCTGATTAAAGCTAGGAAAGAAGTAACCGAAAACCATTATCACCGCATATGGCGAAAATATGTTGCGTGGTGTGAGGCCAGGAAGGCCCCAACGGAGGAATTTCAGCTGGGCCGTTTCCTGCACTTCCTACAGTCAGGGGTGACTATGGGCCTAAAATTGGGTTCCATTAAGGTCCAGATTTCGGCTCTATCGATTTTCTTCCAGAGAGAACTGGCTTCACTTCCTGAAGTTCAAACTTTTGTTAAGGGAGTGCTGCATATTCAGCCCCCTTTTGTGCCTCCAGTGGCACCTTGGGATCTCAACGTGGTGTTGGAGTTCCTAAAGTCACATTGGTTTGAGCCACTTAAAACCGTGGAATTGAAGTATCTCACGTGGAAAGTGGTCATGTTGTTGGCCTTGGCTTCGGCCAGGCGTGTATCAGAATTGGCGGCTTTGTCATGTAAAAGCCATTATCTGATTTTCCATATGGATAGGGCAGAATTGAGGACTCGTCCCCAGTTTCTCCCTAAGGTGGTATCAGCTTTTCATCTGAACCAACCTATCGTGGTGCCTGCGGCTACAAAAGACTTGGAGGCTTCCAAGTTGTTGGACGTAGTCAGGGCCCTGAAAATTTCTGTTTCCAGGACAGCTGGAGTCAGAAAGACTGACTCGCTATTTATCCTGTATGCGCCCAACAAGTTGGGTGCACCTGCTTCAAAGCAGACTATTGCTCGCTGGATCTGTAGTACGATTCAGCTTGCACATTCTGCGGCTGGACTGCCGCATCCTAAATCCGTGAAAGCCCATTCCACGAGGAAGGTGGGCTCTTCTTGGGCGGCTGCCCGAGGGGTCTCGGCTCTACAACTTTGCCGAGCAGCTACTTGGTCGGGGTCAAACACATTTGCTAAATTCTACAAGTTTGACACCCTGGCTGAGGAGGACCTAGAGTTTGCCCATTCGGTGCTGCAGAGTCATCCGCACTCTCCCGCCCGTTTGGGAGCTTTGGTATAATCCCCATGGTCCTTATGGAGTCCCAACATCCACTTAGGACGTCAGAGAAAATAAGAATTTACTCACCGGTAATTCTATTTCTCGTAGTCCGTAGTGGATGCTGGGCGCCCATCCCAAGTGCGGATTGTCTGCAATACTTGTATATAGTTATTGTTTAACTAAAGGGTTATTGTTGAGCCATCTGTTGAGAGGCTCAGTTGTTATCATACTGTTAACTGGGTATTGTATCACGAGTTATACGGTGTGATTGGTGTGGCTGGTATGAGTCTTACCCGGGATTCAAAATCCTTCCTTATTGTGTCAGCTCTTCCGGGCACAGTATCCTAACTGAGGTCTGGAGGAGGGTCATAGTGGGAGGAGCCAGTGCACACCAGTTAGTCTAAAGCTTTCTTTTAGTTGTGCCCAGTCTCCTGCGGAGCCGCTATTCCCCATGGTCCTTACGGAGTCCCAGCATCCACTACGGACTACGAGAAATAGAATTACCGGTGAGTAAATTCTTATTTTTCTTCTATTCCTATCTTTCCTCTTTCTTTCTCTCTTTCCCTATTATTGATCCAAGGGTGTTGCACACATATTTATGACACCAACTGAGTGCCCCAATATAGGAGAGTTCTTGTTTACCTTTCTTGGTAAAGTTCTGTTGCAAAATTCACATTATATGCCATAATGTGTATTACCCCAATTATTATTACCCCAACATTGTTACACACTATGGGGTCTATTTACTAAGCCTTGGATGGAGATAGTCGCTGGAGATAAAGTACCAGCCAATCGGCTCCTACCTGTCATTTTTCAAACACAGCCTGTGGCATAGTAGTTAGGGGCCGTCTTCTAATTATATGCCACACTCCCCCTCCCCTCCCCACCTTCCTTCATTGGTATTTTGTATTAACCGGTTTACCTCAGCTATGAATGTAGTCTTTTCCTGGGCTATACAGCAGTAACTGCTGACATCACAATGTCCCTATTGCTGAGCTGCCTCCAGTAGCTGCCGACATCACAATGGAATTATCACTGCACTACACAGCAATAACTGCTGCTGACATCACAAATGCACTATTGCTGGACTACACAGCAGTGACATCATAAAGGTCATATTGCTGCACTACACAGCAGTAACTTCTGACATCACCAATGCCCTATTGCTGGAGTACACAGCAGCAATTGCTGACATCACCAAGGCCCTATTGCTGGACTACACAGCAGTAACTGCTGACATCACCAAGGCATACCTCCCAACTGTCTGGATTCCAGCGGGACAGTCCCGCTATTCGGACACTGGGCCTAATTCAGACCTGATCGCTGCTGTGCGTTTTCGCACAGCAGCCAATCAGGTCTGAACTGAACTGCGCACTGCGGCACCGGTGCATGCCAGACAGCCAACGGCCGTCTCAGCCCTGCGATCAACTCTGCCTGATTGACAGTTTGCAGTGGGCCACGATAGTGCAGATGACTGGCCCTGACTGCTCCATAGCAGATAATACCCCCGACATAGCGCAGATGTTCATTTCACACTTTAAAGAGGTCTATGACTCTCAGTCGACGTGCTCAGTGGATGACTTAGACCTGTACCTGTCCAATATTCCCCTTTGCAGGCTTTCCCCCGAGGCCAGGGATATTCTAGATGCGCCCTTGACTTTGGAAGAGGTGACTGTGGCTGTGGGAATGTCTCCCTCTGGAAAGTCTCCGGGAAGCGATGGTATCCCCACTGAGCTGTATAAACAATACATACAGTTCTTTGGTTCCAAGCTGCATGAGATGTATACAGACATGTTTGCCACTAATCAACTTCCTCCCTCAATGTCCGAGGCCGTAATTATTGTACTGCCAAAGCCCGGTAAGGATCCTAAACAAGTGGAGTCCTACAGGCCAATGTCCCTTATCCCCACTGATGCCAAGATCCTGGCAAAAATCCTTGCGGTCCGGCTCAACTTGGTCATTACCTCTATAATACACCAGGATCAATCTGGCTTCATGCCGGGGAAATCCACGTCCATTAATTTGCGCAGGTTCTACACTATTTTGCAGGCTCCCCACGACTTCCGCTCGGATGTGGTTGTAGTTTCTCTGGACGCAGCTAAGGCATTTGACAGCATCGAATGGCCGTATCTGTGGGGGGTCATGACATGTATGGGCTTCGGCCCTAACTTTATACAATGGATTAAATTGCTGTATCAAAGCCCTCGCGCCAGGATCTATGTGGCTATGTCTCTTCCTCATTTGCTTTGACTCGGGGCACCAGACAGGGATGCCCCCTCTCCCCAGCCTTGTTTGCCATAGCCATTGAACCCTTGGCTTGTCTGGTCAGATCCCACCCGGACATTGGGGGAGTTGAAACGGGCCCATGTACTGACAAAATAGCCCTTTATGCGGACGACCTGTTACTTTTCTTACACGACTACAGTGTGGATATGCCTATAGTGTTGCAGGTCATAGAGACCTTTGGCGGCTTCTCTGGTCTCCGCATAAACTGGTCCAAATCATTTATAATGCCCATTATGGGCTCTCCTCCCCGGGTCCCAAGGATTTCCCTACCGCTAAGCTGGACAGGCCAGTTTAAATATTTTGGGATCCAGGTTACTAACGACCCTTCGGATTTCATATGTTTGAACCTTGGCCCACTTGTACAGCTGATTGTACGCAAGTCAAGGGCTTGGTGTAAACTCCTGTTGACAATGACAGGCAGGGTCGGCCTTATTAAGATGATTGTTTTGCCCAAACTACTGTATGTTCTTTCGCAATCCCCTGTATATATATTCCCGGCCTTCTTTAAGAAATTAAACAGTATACTGACATCTCTGATATGGGCCAATAAAAGACCTAGAATAAAGTTAAATACCCTCACTAGACAAAAAGTTGACGGCGGCTTGGCCTTACCTCACTTCCAAATATATTATTATGCGGCCCAGCTGGCACACATCAGTATCTGGTTGCGGGGAGGTGAGGAGGCTGGTCTGAGTTGGGCATTTCTCCGATGCTACTATTGTTTTTCAGGCCATGAAGATCTGGCAGGCTTTGATACGTATGCTTGGGTACGATAGTATGGACCCGGATACTCCCCTTTGGCACTCCGCATCACTCCCTGAACTGGGTTCTCTTGAGGGGGGGGGGGGGCCCATACTCAGTAACCTCCATGTTTCAGTTATATGACAATGGTATAATGAAGTCCTTTCAACAGCTAAAGTAGGAGGTTGGTCTCCCAAACTCTTACTTATACAGATTTTTACAGTATGGGGCCCCATACTCCGTAACCTCCATGTTTCAGTTATATGACAATGGTATAATGAAGTCCTTTCAACAGCTAAAGTAGGAGGTTGGTCTCCCAAACTCTTACTTATACAGATTTTTACAGTATGGGGCCCCATACTCCGTAACCTCCATGTTTCAGTTATATGACAATGGTATAATGAAGTCCTTTCAACAGCTAAAGTAGGAGGTTGGTCTCCCAAACTCTTACTTATACAGATTTTTACAGCTCGGGCATGCTTTACAATCACAGTTCGGGGATTCACCCCCGGCGCTCCTCCCTTTCCCCATAAAGACCTTTCTATGCTCATTGGGTCGGGTCAAGGTGATCTCCTTCACTTACTCATACCTTATAAAAACAATTCATGCAGACCCGCTGCCGACCCTTCGGGAGCGCTGGGAGCGTGATCTGGGTCCCATAGATGCGGAGGACTGGGAGGTGGCGCTGGGGAACTCGAGCCAGGTCACCAAGTCATTACGGTTCCAACAAATCCAACTCTTTATATTACATAGATCATATATGACACCGAACAGGTTGGCCAGGTTTGGGGCAGGTGGCGCAGCCGCCTGTCCTAAATGCGGGGCCGCTGGCGGATCATTCTGGCACCTGATCTGGGAGTGTCCATCCTTACAGACGTTTTGGGCTGGGGTCGGGTCGATTCTGGAACGTACGGGAATACCGAGAGGAATGTTGACTCCAGGATTTTGCATTCTGGGAGTAGGAGGACCTGAATCTGGGTCTAAGTGGGAGGACTTGTATGCTCGCAGTATTTGCGCCATTGCTAAGGTGTGTATTGCGCGGACATGGATGGCCCCACGCTCCTCTACGATGTCTGCATTTAAGGCCCTGGTGAACGACACAGTACTGAAGGATAGGTATATTTATATGAAAAATAATGTCCTTCCTAAACATGAGAAGATATGGTCATATTGGATTAATTCTACATATTCTTCCCCTGCCCTTAGAATTTAGAACCTAAAGAATTTATAATTTGACATGCCGCACATCCTCTACGACAGCTAGGCTACCTGGGTCCCGTGGGGACGAGCCGGGCTCCTCTCCCGTATTATACACTGTAGGGATAGCGTAACTCACTTCGCACAACTGTATGAATCTAGGCTAGATGGAGTTGTATTGGTTTGCTCTGCTTATGGTTCATGCTGTCTTTTTGGTTATTCCCCCCCCCCCCCCTCCTTTTTTTCTCTCTTCTTTTTGGTTCACAGGTGTTTTGTAGGCTTTACTAGGCCTTATAGTTGGGGGGGGGGGGGGTTATTGTAGTATTACGGGGAGGAAACAAGAAATGTTAGTATGTGTTTCAATTTTGATTGCAGTTTTCAGAGAATCTGGTGTATTTCGGATTGACAACATACAGTCCTGCGAATACTAGCTGCACCACGTATTTATATATAATGTTTGAGAAGGATAGGTGCATGAATATATTGTATAATAATAACTGAAGTTCCCAGTATGCACTGAGATGTCTGTAACACTTTCATCCGTGTTGAATAAAAATACTCTATTCAAAAAAAAAAATGCAACAATGCAAATAGAACGCACAAGCAGCTTATGCTGACTAAAATGATATGCGGCATGCCTATATTCTATGTGCGATAGTAGCTGTGTCTGCATATTAAATGCTACTTTACAGTGTTTTTCTAGAGTCAGCTGATGGGGCATCCAGCATGCAGAAACCTTTCTCAGGCCAAGCTTTTCATTTGTATTTCAATGAGTTGCCGATCTTCTTCTCTGACTGGACCATGGTCACCCTGGTGTGCACCTCAACTATGACCTGATGGATTTAAGGGGGGTGCGATCAGGGTGTTCATCCCCTTTAACTTACAGTTCCATATCACGTGCTGCTGTATGCACAGTGTGTGTGCCAGAGATCTGCATTAGTTCCTCCAACAGGCTAGCAGAGTCATCGCTGGGTGAGAGTGAGACAAAGAGACGGGACGGGACTGAACCAGCAGCACTTGTGAGCTCTCATGACTCCCGACTCCCAGCAAATCAGAACTGGCCTTTCCACTGCTCCTCCTCTCTCCCTTTACTGGCTTCTCCCTGCCTGTGAGCCAGCCTCCTGTGCAAAGCACTGCTGGGAGTGGCAGTGGGAGTGTCTCCTGCCTGCATTTTAAGGTCACCTCAGCTCCAGGAGGAGCCTCCATGTGCGAAGACATGGGTGAGGAGCATGGGGCAACCAGGGTACATGTGTTTAGGTAGGGGTGGATTAGCTTATTACAATTTTTGACTGCCCGTGTCTTCACACTATAGCTGCCAGCTCCGTCCTTGCTGTAGATACAGAAGGAGATCTCTCTGACCCCTTTCTCTCTCTCTCTCTCTCTCCTGATCTCTCTCCCCTGATCTCTCTCTCTCTCCCTCCCCTGATATCTCTCGATCTCTCTCTCTCTCTCTCTCTCTCTCTCTCCCTCCCTCCCCCTCTCTCTCTCTCTCTCTCTCTCCCTCCCTCTCTCTCTCCCTCCCCTGATATCTCTTAATCTCTCTCTGGCCCCTGATCTTTCTCTCCCCAATCTCTCTCTGGCCCCTGATCTTTCTCTCCCCTGATATCTCTCTCTCTTTGACAGCTGTATCTTTCTCCCCTGATCTCTCTCTCACTGATCCCTTTTTCTCTCTCCCCTTATATATCTCTCCCCTGATTTCTCTTGACCGCTGTATCTCTCTCCCCTGATCTTTCTCTCTCTCTCTCTCTCTCTCACTCCTGATCTCTCTCCCCTGATCTCTCTCTCTCTCCCTCCCCTGATATCTCTCGATCTCTCACGCTCTCTCCTGATCTCTCTCCCCTGATCACTCTCTCTCTCCCTCCCCTGATATCTCTCGATCTCTCACTCTCTCTCTCACTCTCTCTCTCTCTCTCTCTCTCCCTCCCCTGATATCTCTTAATCTCTCTCTGGCCCCTGATCTTTCTCTCCCCAATCTCTCTCTGGCCCCTGATCTTTCTCTCCCCTGATATCTCTCTCTCTTTGACAGCTGTATCTTTCTCCCCTGATCTCTCTCTCACTGACCCCTTTTTCTCTCTCCCCTTATATATCTCTCCCCTGATTTCTCTTGACCGCTGTATCTCTCTCCCCTGATCTTTCTCTCTCTCTCTCTCCCTCTCACTCCTGATCTCTCTCCCCTGATCTCTCTCTCTCTCCCTCCCCTGATATCTCTCGATCTCTCACGCTCTCTCCTGATCTCTCTCCCCTGATCTCTCTCTCTCTCCCTCCCCTGATATCTCTCGATCTCTCACTCTCTCTCTCTCACTCTCTCTCTCTCACTCTCTCTCTCTCTCTCCCTCCCCTGATATCTCTTAATCTCTCTCTGGCCCCTGATCTTTCTCTCCCCAATCTCTCTCTGGCCCCTGATCTTTCTCTCCCCTGATATCTCTCTCTCTTTGACAGCTGTATCTTTCTCCCCTGATCTCTCTCTCACTGACCCCTTTTTCTCTCTCCCCTTATATATCTCTCCCCTGATTTCTCTTGACCGCTGTATCTCTCTCCCCTGATCTTTCTCTCTCTCTCTCTCTCTCTCTCTCTCACTCCTGATAACTCTTTTTCTGACCCCTATCTCTCTCCCCTGATCTCTCTCCTCAGATCTCTCACTCTCTCTATTTCCCCTGATATCTCTCTCTCCCCTGATATCTCTCTCTTTGGTCCCTGTCTCTCCTGATTTCTCTCTCTTTCTGTACATCTCTCCCCTGATCTCTCTCTCACCCCTGTGTATCTCTCTCCCCTGATCTCTCACTCTCTTTGGCCCCTGTTCTCTCTATCGCTCTCTCTCTCTCTCTCTCTCTCTCTCTCTCTCTGATCCCTGTCTCTCTCTCTCTCCTGAGCTATCACTTTCTAACCAATGTCTCTCTCTCTCTGACCTCTGTCTCTCTCCCCTGATATGTCAAGCTCTCTCTCTCTCTCTGACAGTTGGGACAGGATGTGGGAGCAGTACTGAGTGGAGGGGGAGTAGCCAGAATTCATTCATAAACCGCCCCCACCCCCACCAAAAAGAAAAGTGTAAATCCGCCCCTGCCCACACGGCAGCAATGTTGTCCTTGTTGATGGTGGACACAGGTCGGCCGTGTGCTGAAATTCTGCAAACCATTCAAACACCGTTGTTCGGGGCGGTGCTTCCTCCCCAATAGCAGTGCGCAGTCGGTCAAAACTCTCCTGCTGTCGCAGACCACCCCTGTAGTCGTAGAAGATCATAGTTCTCCAGTGCTCTCTGTTGAGCTCCATAACAAGTTCATGAAGGAAGTGAACATGCTGACTACATCGGTGTGCAGTGCTGTTTATATACAGTTCTATACCTTGACATGTCACAACAACTGTAGTCAGAGATTACAGTTCACAACCAGTCAGATTGTTATCTACTCTACCTATGCACTGCACGTCCAGAAACTTAAATCAACATTTAATTGTCATTCATAATACAAAAATTCAATCAACAGTAAGATGAAAAAATTATCATGTTAGCAGGTACAGTTTTATTGTACTGTGTTGTATAAGTCATTTCATGTGTCTCAATAATAATATATAAATAATTACACTGAATTAAATGCAGACGACATTCAAAATAAGCTTTTAAAATGTTAAGTGTTCCAGTGTTTCAGTTTTATTGCCAAAACTTTCATCAGGGATATTAGAATAAATATATTTGCTAACTTTCTATAGTTGCTCACCTAGTTATTTCCCATCTCTGCATGGCGGGCAGCCGGTCTTCATTTATGTCATAAATCAGCATCCACATCAGTGATGCCCAGGGGGTGTAAGTGGAACTGTGTGGACCACTATCAACATTTTGAAGAGGCTCCTCCAAAACACGCACCTGGAGAGAGGCATATTATCTTTTCTTGCTTATTGTGTCAGTGGATAAATGACACACACACTCCTTCACTGTTCAGCCTACAGTATGTGATTTAAAGAATGAGATGGTTAGGATTCTAAAGGTTAAGGTTCTCTACACACACTGAGAGCTCCAAACATAGAGGGAGCTTGTTACCAGGGAATAAGCTATTGTACAGAGGACATGTATAATCACAAAGGGCAAGACTGGGTACATAAGTCCGTTCTAATAGCACCCACATCTAGTTTTCCGTGATGTGTGCACACGCTCACTAGCACGTGCGTATAGTCTCACCCTTGATCCATGGGAAATACATTATGCGATCGCGGGTAAGACTATTAGCACCAAGGTGCGTGCATGCACATGTGGAAACGCATTGTGGCAATGATGAATGGGAACACATCTGTACATCGCTCTTCCCACAGTGAGCAGTCTGTATACAAAGACCAGCAGCGCAGCTGTGAGTGAGAGCTGTACTCACATTCAGCATGTGCTTAGCAGCTAGCATCAACATGTCAGCCAGTAAGTGTTACTGTAAGTGGTGGTTCTGCTAAGGCAAGTAATCTGAAGAAGCGAGTGGATGAAGGGGTTATGTAACAAGTTCCTGAAATATAATTATTTTTAATATATATAAAATTGTATTTGTTCGTCATTTTTGTTTTTCATTCTATAGTCAAAGAAAAATGAGGAGGGCACAGTGCAGTACCATGGAGAGCTGTGTGTGAGGATGAGACTTGAAATGCCCTCAGTCTCTAATGCCCTCCAGCATGGACGTCATACATCAGATGGTAGGCAGCATGCCGTGGTCCAATATGAGTTTAATTCTTCAATTATAATAACGCCTTTCTCATAGTAACTTTATCCATCCTGCAGGTGTGGCAGTAAAACATTTGTCCATAGTCCAGCTTCACCTTATAGTAAAAAATGCCAAGAATCTGTCGCTGAGATCAGATGGATTTCTAAGTCCTTTTGTTAAGAGGTAATTTGACGGAGGATGACTTTTTCCATCGACTTGTCTTTACATAATGAACCAAGTTGTGCTACTGAAGAAATCTCTGTTTACTTCTTTTACCAGTTGTCTTGTTCTGCCAAACAAGTGTGAATTAAAGCAAAGGACTCCAGTGCTAAGAAGACAGCCCTGCCCAGAGTGGAACCACACGATCATTTATACTAACGTAAATCTAAGTGATCTCAAGGCATCTCGGCTGGATCTTACTGTGTGGGACCAGGGCCTGACTGAGCGTTTTCTCTGCGGCACTAGCATAAGCACAGGTACAGCAGCTGTCAGTCCCAGCATGAATACTGATCTTCTCCAATTCCTGAACAGTTAGAACTCGGCACACCTGTGTCGCATCCATTTGTCTTTATCTGTAAATAGTTTTTTTCTCTGTTTGCTTCACACTGAAATGTACAGTAAGGTGAACCATTAGCCACAGACAGACAAATCCTTTGCGTCTCCACTGTGAATAGTGTTACATATTGGTAAGGAGAAGCCCGGCAGGTGTAAGAGCTACTTCTTCTAATGCATCCTAAGAGGATTATCTAACCGACAATGTAACTGTAGTTCTATATTAACACATTCTTCATTTTCTCATTTATCCCCAAAGGTGAGGAAGCCAGTGCCTATGATGGCCACCAACAAGTGCATCACTTATGGGAACAGATGCTCAGTACTCCTCATGAGTGGGTGGAAGAGACTCTTGTATTACAAGCCAACAAGGGGGCTTTTTATTGCTGACCTTTACATTTGCACATCATGATAATTTGCATTCTTTGCACCTAGTATTTTTTTTAAATATCACTGAATGCGTTGGGTATTAATACCAAAGTACAAGATTGGCCAAGTTTCTAATGATCATTGAATTCTAGGCCAGAGAACAGATGGACTGATATAAAGAATCTGTAAAACAGGAATGCTAAAATATAGAAGGCTGCTTCAGAGTTTGGGACAAACCCAACCAGTGGTTGCGAGTAGATAAGCTATTCTGCGCTCGGGGGGGAATGTCATATGCACTCACTGGTTTATACAGTAGCTGAAGACGTAGACCGCAAGCTACAGATTGAGTCTCCCATTTCCTGAAATGCTTGGGACCAGAAGTATTTTGGATATCGTATTTTTCCATACTTAGGAATACTTGCATACCATAATGATATATATTGAGGATGAGACCCAAGTCAAAACACGAAATGCATTTATATTTCATATACTGTACACCTTATATACACAGCCTGAAAGTAAGTTTAAATAATTGGTTTAATCATTTTTTGCATGAAAAGTTTGTGTACATTGAACCATCAGAAAGCAGAAGTGTCACTATCTAGGTCACGCTGAAACATTTTTGGATATCGGATATTCAGACACGGGAGTCTCAACGTGTACAACAAAGCTCGGCACAATCTCTTGCAGCAGACTAGTAAAGCGTACAGGTCATTCATGTACTCTGCCTAGTGTATGGTGATTATAAGCAGACAGCATTTTGTATATATAATACTCTACTAACTCTGAATACAAAAGTGGACATTCTGCTTTGCATTTTTCTTATAGTTTGTACAGTATCTTTGTGCAAGTTTTGTGTCTAAGTCTTTTTTTACAACTAGATTAGAATTTGGGTTATTTGGAATGTTCCACAAATATATAGAAATGTCTATAGTAACATAATAGGCAACAATCCGTACAGTACCTTATCAATCAGCTTTGCATTCAGGGAGTCTTATGAGGAGTGGTGGCTTCCTCCTTGCTAGTGTGACAAATGTGGACAATATACAGCAGAAGGTGTTAAAGAGAAACCTGGATCCATTTACGTGCAGTACTATTTATAATTAAACCATTTTACATTTTGTCTCTTTATTTAACCATGGAAACAGACTAAAGGTGGGTACACAACAGGACAGGCTGCTCGACGGTAGGCATACACACTGTGCGATATCGCTAGCGAAATCGCACAGTGACGTCATGCTGCAGCTGGGCTAGACATGCAGCTTTGGACAATGGTGGTCATTCCGAGTTGTTCGCTCGCTAGCTACTTTTAGCAGCAATGCAAAGGCAAAGCCGTCGGGAGTGTATCTCAGCATAGCAGAATTGCTAACGAAAGATTAGCAATTCTGCTATTAAGTGTTTCCTTGCAGTTTCTGAGTAGCTCCAGACCTACTCTTAGATTGCGATCACCTCAGTCCGTTTAGTTCCTGGTTTGACGTCACAAACACGCCCAGCGTCCGGCCAGCCACTCCCCCGTTTCTCCAGCCACTCCTGCGTTTTCTGCTGGCACGCCTGCGTTTTTTAGCACACTCCCGGAAAACGCTCAGTTACCACCCAGAAACACCCACTTTCTGTCAATCACACTACGATCAGCAGAGCGATTGCAAAAGCTTTGTTCGCCCGTGAGTAAAATAGCATAGTTTTGTGTAACATTGCTTAGCGCGTGCGCCCTGCTGTGCATACGCATGCGCAGAACTGCCGGATTTTAGCCTATTAGCAATTCTTCTAAAAATAGCAGCAAGCGAACAACTCGGAATGACCACCAATGAGTCCAAATTGAGCAGTATGTACGACTGGCACAGAGTATCGTTAAAGACTTGTGGGGCCGCGCATCAGATATTGTCAGCTGCATACACACTGGGCGATGTAGTAAACTATATTTCTCAGGAGGGGGGGGGAATGAGCTATATAGTTTACTATATCGCTAAGCTTGTATACACCTTAATACTTGCATTTGTACTAATGGAGTTTGTAGCAGAGGAGTTGATTGTTTTGGTGGACTAGTGACAGTGATTAAGTAGATGGATACGTTAATTTGAACAATATTCTAATCAGTGTATCACTATATGTAATTGTTTGGTCATATCAATGAAATAATGGACACATGTATCTGAATTCCATAATTTTCTGACCCAATTTAACAGCAGTATTTCTGCATATGTCTTCACTAGTTATCTTATTTACTGGTTTGCTATAGGTAAAGCAATTGGTAATTCTCCAGCAGTTAGGGAATATATCCTTTGTTCGGAGTAATATGTGGGATACCTTTTCTTGAAACACCAAAGAGTAAAATAGTAACAGCCTTGTATGAGCCATGTATTTGTTTAGTAATACAAGATTGAGTCCCAAATATTTACTAATACGTATTAGAAATCTAGTTTTGTTTTCTTAATTTCTCACAGTCAGAAACCAAATCTTTTCAGCAAATTAATTTCTAAAAGAAAATTAATGAAATTGCATTCTGAGCAAATGATGCCATCACTGGGAAAGTATATGTGAAATGTCAACTCTGTTATTTGCCTAATATTTATTTATTAACAGTTTTTTATATAGTGCAGCAAATTCCGCTGCATTTTACAACTGAATTCATGTAAATAACAGATGTAAAAGTAGTTTTAAGTTTGTTTATATTTTGTTCATATTGAGCAGATACTGGAAACAATGTGAAACTGCTTTTGTTTAGGTAGAAATGTTCTGGTTTGCACTATGTTGTGGCTACAGTTAGGGCCGGTGTAAGGGTGTTTGGCGCCCCCCTGCAAGCAATAAATTTGCGCCCTCCCACCCATACATAATAAAGGGTCCGTGCACGCCAAAGGCTCGCGCCATAGAAAACGAGTGTGAACTCACAAGGAAGGGAGGCGTGGCCACACAACAGAATCCCCAAGTCAAATTACGCCACACAGTAACACAATCTTATTTACATTACACCGCACATAGTGCTCCTGATTCATATTACACCACATAGTAATGTCCCTTATTCATGTTACGACGCACAGTAGTGCCCCGTATTCACGTTATGTCATAGTAATGTCCTTTAGTCACGTTATGCTGCACAGCAGTACCGCTTGTACATGTCACGCAACACAGTAGTGCCCCTTATACACAATGCCCACACAAGTAGTGCCCCTTACACATAAGTCACACAGTAGTAGTGTCATACATAATGCCCATAGTAGTAGTGTCCCTTACACATAACGCCCACAGTAGTATTGCCACACATAATGTCCACAGCAGTAGTGCCCCTTACATATATGTCCACAGTAGGGGAGGGGAGGAGAGAGAGGGGGGAGTGTGGTCCTTATGCTGGGCATACACGGGCAGATAAAATGGTTGTCAGGCATTTTATCTGACTCTGCTGATATCTAGCACATACACTGTGAGATCTCTCACAGTGGATGTTATGTGATATCTGTGCTCTATCCCCCAGGGAGGATACATTTCCAGAACCTTCCCATGTGAAGGAACAGGGGAAATGTCCGTCGGTCAGCCACAGTAGGGCATACACTGCCACTTCGGCCGACCAGACACTTAGAAAATATTGCCTCAGGTGGACATGCTGGATGATCCAGTATGCTTGACCGATCAATATTTTTGATTGCAATTATCTAATAATTGCAGGGTGTATGCCCAGCATTACACGGGAGAGCAGTGTCGGGCAGTCTGGTGACTGAAGAGCTGCTTCACGCTGCCAATGCAGCTACGATCATACAGGTGCAGGCAGCGGGGAAGAGTGGGAAGAGAGAGGAGGGAGGGAGTTAGCTGACGCTTCACGCTGCTGGCGCGGCTGCCATCATACAGGTGCAGGCAGCGGTAAGGAGGGGGAGGAGGGAGGTAGCTGACGCTTCACGCTGCTGGCGCGGCTGCCATCATACAGGTGCAGGCAGCGGGGAAGAGTGGGAAGAGAGAGGAGGGAGGGAGGTAGCTGACGCTACACGCTACCGGTTTAGCTGCCATCATACAGGTGCAGGGAGTGGGGATGGGTTGGAGGAGAGAGGAGGGAGGGAATAGGTCACGCTACAGGCTGCCGGCGTGGCCATTATACAGGTGTAGGTAGCGGGAAGGAGGGGGAGGAGGGAGCTGACGCTAGAAGAGCTGCTTCACAGTGCCGATGCCACTGCAATCAGACAGTTTGACATGTGCAGCGGCAGCCGGAAGCAACAGCAGAGTAGGTAGAGCACATATCCAGCCATGCGCTTCCCCGCTTTGTATATTCTGCTGCGTGGGTATTGTTGGCTCCAACTACACCCTAAAACCCCAAAATTTAATGTACACATCAGTGATAATAGAAAAATAACATATCCAACTACAAGTTGTATTAATAGACAAACACACACCCCCCTCCCCCCAACCACACACACACACACACACACACACACACACATATACTTACTCAGCTGGAAGAAGAAGGCTCTTTGGATTCTGAGTCTGCACACTCAGAAGGATGGAACTTGGAAGCAGCCCATGGGTGGAGGAGAGGAGGAGGAAGGGATTTGGGGAGGAGAGGGATCAGTGATAGTGACATGGAATAGAAGGGAGGGAGTGTAGCCTCCAGGAGAGGAGGCTAGCGATAGGTAAATGGGGAGAAGGGGCGGAGTATCATGGGATAAGGGGTGTGGCCTCTGTAAAGCAGACAGTGTGACTGACATTGGGACCTACTACTCTCACACACAGTATACCGCACACTGACTGAGCACAGCCTGAAAGCCACAGCTGCAGCACGGACCGGGGTCTCTGTGAGAGCGGCGTCTGGGCAGTGTGTTCCCCATGTAGGCCCTGCTCAATCTGCACAGTGTCAATGGTTCTAGAGCCGCTGCCCCCTGCTTCTGTTGGCTGGAAACATCAGTGGGCGGCCCTCCCGCATCCCTAGACAATGGCGAGGAGGAGCTGCATTTTATTTATGCTTCCGGCACCGCTGCCTCTAATACAGTATCACAGACGCAGCGGCAGCCAGCGACAGTAGTCATATACCTCAGCAGAGCAGGGAGAGCGCCTCTCCAGGTCAGCGCCTCCATGCTTTGCAGGACTTTGCTGAGCGGGTAGCGCCGGGCCTGGCTACAGTGATGAAAGAAAGGATTGTGAGCCCTTTAAAATTACCGAGATTATTCTGATTTTAAATGTAATTTGATCTTAAAGGAATTCTCCATCTAATTTCCTTTTTACAATTTGAATTGTCTGTGAACCATAAATACTAAAGTACTAACACTGCGTTTTCTTAGTTGATTTGATGTCTCACAGAGCCATCTTAGCGTATGGGCACACTGGGCAGCTGCCCAGGGCCTCATGATTCTAGGTGCATTTGAGCTGGTCTGACTGAACCAGAGGGCATCTGCCTTCCAGGCTTTTGCCTTCGGTGCTTCTGGGAAGGCAGGTAGAGTTTGATTCCTGGCTGCTCTAATTGTGTTTTACACACAATCAGAGTGCAACATGCTCTGCCTGCCTCCCAGCCTGCAGCCAGACAGTGAATGGCTGTCAGCATGCTGATTGGTGGATGGCTGGAGCTGTTCACCAATTAGAGTGCTGACAACCAGTCACTATAAGGAAGCATGTGGAGAGACGATGCGGGACCACAGGAGGGGTAAGTTATGAGGTGTTTTTTTTTGTCATTTTTCATTTATTCTGTAATTGGCTGGGTAGGGGCCCCAGGCAATGCTTTTCCCATGGCCTACAATGCTGTTAGACGGCCCTGGTATCTAGCCTAGTAGTCCCTGGCTCCTGGCATTCTCACACATGAAGGAAATGTTGGTGCTATGCAGGAGTCAATATATCAACCTTATCAATTTGA